>NW_022290918.1:0-71088 GCF_902635505.1 Sarcophilus harrisii | reverse complement strand
ACACCAGATTTCAATTATATTTTTACCAAAGCACGTAGAAACATGACTAGTTTGCCTGTGAAGTTAAAAGTGGTCATATCTAAGGATAGGTTTTATTTTTTTCCCTTAACAGCATGGTCTTATTTGTAGTTATATCAGTAAGTTTGTCCTCCTAAGTCATACCCATGGTGGAAAAGGAAAGTAAGTCCAATATTGTGCAATGATTGTTATCTGAGGAATGAAAAAACAGCATTGTCAGAGTCCCGACAGAACTTAAGCCTCTTCCTCTGCCTTCTTCTTCTTGACAGTTGCTGCCAGTTAGGAAGCCCATGAGTATATTGCGTGAAATGCTGTAGCAGCTGTTGGATCTTGTGAGATTTTTGCTTTCTCCCTGATGATGTGGATATATATGATAGTCTGTGCCATATATTGCTGCAGGGGTCTTGCTTATACATGGTCCTAATAGTTGTTCCTGGGGCAGAGTGGAGATGATGCCTAAGGCAACTCTGACAGGAGGGAATAAAACTTGTCTGCGGAGCTTAAGCCATTGTCATCAAACATCAAAAAATTAATGGTGAAGATAACATAAAATTGCTGTCTTGATGGTAAGTTGTGTCCTGTATTGTGTTGTTCATTTTTTGTTTTTGGAGAAGTATTCAATGTCTCTATGACAGCATTTCACAATTCCTTGACCTTGTGGATTATAAGGAATGCCAGTAAGGTGAGAAATGCATCTGTGTACAAAAAAGCTCGAATGGGGCTGAAGTAAAGGTGAGAGCATTATCAGTTTTTAACATTACTGGAAAGCCCATGGAATGTGCAGCAGCACAAAGATGATTTATAACGACCTGAACTTCCTCAGATCTGCTAATGTTAGCACAAGTGCTGTCAGAGAGTAAATTAATGTCCATAGGCCAACTCTTTAAAGCCTATAAAATAGCAAATAATTCATTTTGTTGTGTAGACTCAAAAGGTGCATCATACACATATTTTTAGTTGAGAGAAGGACAAAAACAAGCTGCTTTATTATTCTTAGTAGCATCAGTAAAAACATTAAGATCCTGTGAAATACACTTGTCAGTAATTGTTCTAGGTATCATCCAGGCCTATGTAGAATACAATTTTGCATTAGGTAAAGGAGAGCCATGCAAATAAGACAAGGAAAATTGTAACAATAACTGCCATTCAAATGATGTCTAAAACCAAAAATTTAGAAGTCCTGTAGAAAAAGGGATATATATGTTGAAATTACAGGACATCCTGTCAATAATAATCTGGCTATCATAGTAACATACGGGATTAATGAAGAGTTAAACTGCATCGGGGTGTCATCCATTCTACCACAGTTTTTTTCTTGATGTAATATCAAAGTGTGATATTCAGGAGTATCTAACCCTAAAGCTTAACCCTTTGTCTGCATCAATGCAACTTGTTTGAGTCTTTTCAATGCTTTGTACAACTGTTTGTAATGCTTTTATAGCTGATGAATTTGGTGCAGAGAATTTAAATCTGAATCTCCTCTCAAAATATCATATAAAATTTGTTGTGCATTCCTAGTTTTGGGCAAAGCCATTGTATGTCACCCATAAGCTTTTGGAAATCATTTAAAGTTTTTAATCTATCTTTTCTGATTTGCAATTTTTGTGGTCTTATAGCATCTGTTGTAACCTGAAAACCTAAGTACTGAAAAGGAGGGTCTTTTTGTACTTTCTCTGGGGCTATTTCCAAATTATGTAATTTTAATTGTCTTATTATTTCTTGTAAATCTTGCTCTAAGATAAAAGCATCCTTATGTCTTTTGATCTTTTGCTGACATCTGCATGGTCTGAAATTGATTAGCTAGTGCAGATATATAAAATGCATGTGTGCCAAGCTGAACACCTTCCAACTCCTCTATAAAAACATCCTTATTCAAACCAGCCAAAGATGTTTTTACAATCTGCATTACAAATTTCTTGAGCCAGCTGTTTCAGGAGTACTTCTACTACTCCCTCATTACCAATTAATCTGGTAAGGAGCTCATTGAGGTCAATCAGAGAACAAGTCTTGTGGTCCCTCTGTGACTTTTTGTGAATGAAACCTCTCAGTCTTTCCTGTTTGGCATTTTCATCCAAATATGTAGTGTTCTCTGGTTCAGTTTTCCTTGGACGTTTCTGGAGCAGCCTTCGTTTCCGTTCAGTAATCACCACACGAGTAGCCAGGGGTTAAAGTCCAAATCCTTTATTATCTCTCTCAAAGTCTTCTCTCCTTTCCTGGGGCCTGGTTAGCTTTCTTAGAGGCCTATCTCCTCCTTGGTTCCGGAAGCTTGGAGGCTCCCGCCTGTCTTCTCACCCTCTGAAAGCTTCTCCTCTGTGGCTCTCAGTCCTTATATGCTCCACTGAAAATTATAAAACCAATCATTATATAACTAGAAACCATTATTTGTTAGCTATTCAATCAATCATGGATATGCTAAATTAGATAAATATTGTCTCATCAATTCCACTGACTCAGTACCTTGTTTCAAATTCAGAGTTCTGGCCCATAACACAAGCACTTAAGGTACAAGAAACTATCTACTGATAAACCTCAATATGATATCTTATCTGCTCAGCATTAGAGTGTTATTCTATACCAATATATCCTCAAATGTGGGTTGGTATCCTTGTGGGTTTCTGGCATTAATTCTCAATTGATCTTTCCATTTATCAATGTATTCTGTAGACCACTCATATCATAGCCTGGCTCCTAACAAGCCTTTGCCAATGTTTTCCTATCATTAGGAGTCAATATCTCATATGCAATTTGCTCTAACATTATTCTGATAAACAGGAAAAAGGATTGTAGTCAGAGAAGGCTTATTTTAATGTTTTGTGGATGCCTACATCAAAAGATTCATACATTCATCTCTGTTGTCCTGGGTCATTGCGGTCAGATTTTTCTATGACCAGACAGGTGGCAATCCCTAAATCATAGACTACATTTGTACAATATTTAAAATAATGAAGATTTCCTTGACATACAATTTCTATATATGGTCCTTTGTAATTAAAGAAAAATTACATGCTAAAATTTATTTTCTAAATGAGACTACAAAAATGATATACACATATATATATTTCTTATTACTACATGAATTGAAAAAACTGAGTATGCACAATACAGCACAGAGATATTGCAAACAAATGTCAAAAAGCAGAAAGAATTCATACATTCTTTAAAAAAATATAGCACCATTAAAATAATCACTGGTTCAGGGACAATCAACAAAAGACATAACCCTAACCCTAACCCTAACCCTAACCCTAACCCTAAATTCAAAAAGAGCCTTAATTAAAAATCCCAAGAAAGAGAACAAATTAGGGATTATAGAAACAATTAATACTTAAATTAAAAAGGGTATAATCAAATCCATTAATAAACATTTGTCAAGCATCTACACTATGTCAGGCACTGTAAAGCACTTGGTACACAAAAGGGCCAAAAACAATCATTCTCCTAAACAACAGTGGTTCTCAAACTTTTTGTTTTCCGTATCTTTATCCTATTAAAAAATTATTGAGGATCTCTCCAAAGCATTTTGTTTATCTGGATTATATTAATGGATTTTACCATATTGGAAATAAAAACCTATTTTGAATTTGTAGACCCTCTAAAAGGGTTCAGAGATCTCAGGATTCTCTAGACAATACTTTGAGAACTACTGTCCTGAGGACCCAAATTTAATGAAAAATTAAGCAACATAACAAAATTTCTGGGATGAAATTAAAGTACTGCTGATAAGAAAAATTATTTCCTTAAAATACTGTATAAACAGGAGGCCTTCAGAATGGGCATCGGATATAGCTCTGGCCCTGGAGTCAGAAGAACCTGAGTTCAAATCCAACCTCAGACACTTAAAACTTACTAGCTGAGCTAGGGTGTAAGTCCCATAACCCCAATTGCCTCACAAAAAGCCACATATAAACAAAAAGAAGGGATTTATGGACTGAATGCGCATCTTTAAAGTGCAAAAGCAAAATAAGCAATCCAACTGTTGATAGTATAAAATATTTGAGGTTTATCTGCAGGAAAGTCAGGAACTATATAAGTAATACTACAAAACACTTTTCACATAAAAAAGTCAGATCTAATCATGTGGAAAAATATCAAGTGCTCATGGATATGTGGAGTGAATATAATAAAGATGACAATATTACCTAAACTAATCTACTTATTTAGTGCTATTCTAATCAAACTTCCAAGAAACTATTTTACTAACCTAGAAAAAAATAACAAAATTTCAAGAATTTCAAAAGAATTAATGAAGAGAAAAGCAAATGAAGGTGGCCCAGCTGTACCAGATCTAAAATATTATATTTTAATTATTACATATTATATATTATTATTATATATTATAAAGCACCAGTAATCAAAATTATTTGGTACTGGCTAAGAAATAGAAGTTATTAAGTGGGAATGGTTATATTCACAGAACAAAAATACCCCATGACTATAACAGTAATCTAGTATTTGAGAAACCCAAAATTTTAGCTTTGGAATAAGAATTCTCTTTTCGACAAAAACTGCTGGGAAAATTGAAAACTAGCATGGCAGAAAGTAGGCATAGACCAACATCTAACATTGTATACCAAGATAAGGTTGAAATGGGCTCATGATTTAGACATAAAAGAATGATACTATAAAAAAATTAGAAAATAGGATAGTTTACCTCTCAGACCTGTGGAGGAGGAAGGAATTTGTGACCAAAGAAGAACTAGAGATCGTTATTGATCATAAAATAGATAATTTTAATTATATTAAATTAAAAAGGTTTTGTACAAACAAAACGAATGCAAAGAAGTTTAAAAGGGAAACAATAAACTAGGAAAACAGTGTTATATCCACTGGTTCTGATAAAGGCCACATCTCCACAATATATAGGGAATTGACTCAAATTTATAAGAAATCAAGCCATTTTCCAATTGATAAATGGTCAAAGGATATGAACACATAATTTTCAGATGAAGAAATTGGAACTATTTCTAGCCACATGAAAAGGTGTTCCAAATCATTATTGATTATAGAAATGCAAATTAAGATATCTCTGAGATACCACACCTGTCAGACTGACGTTAAGATGACGGGGAAAGATGAATATTGGAGGGGATGTGGGAGAAACTGGGACACTGATACATTGTTGGTAAAGACTGTTAATGGATCCAACCATTCTGAGAACAATTTGAATTTATGCTCAAAAGTTATCAGAAGCTGTGCATACCCTTTGATCCAGCAGTGTTGCTGCTGAGCTTATATCCCAAACAGATATAAGGAGGAAGGACCTACAGATGCAAAATATTTGTAGCGGCCTCTTTGTAGTCCATAAAAAACTGGAAGTGAATTATGCCCATCAATTGGAGAATGGCTGAATAAATTGTAATATAAATATAAATAAAAAATAAATATAAAATATATATGCTGTTCTGTAAAATCCAACCAGGAGGATGATTTCAGAGGCTTGGAGACCTACATGAATTGATGCAAAGTGAAATGAGCAGAACCAGGAGATCGTATACACAGTAACAAAATTATATGATGATCGGCTCTGATGGACCTCTTCAACATTGAGATGATTCCAAGCCAGTTCCCGCTTGTTCAGTGATGAAAGCCATCTGCACCAGAGGAAACTGTGCAAACAGAATGTTCAACACAATATAGCACCCTCACACTCTCTGTTGCTTATATTTTGTTTTCTTTCTCATTTTTCTTTTTCTTCTTCCTTCATCCGATGTCATTATTTCTTGTGCATAAGATAACTGTATCAATATGTATAAATATATTGAATGAAACACATATTTCAACAAATAAAATAGAAATTTCGATTATACCAATCTGAAAAGTTTTTGTAGAGACAAAACTAATGCAGACAAGATTAGAAGGAGAAGCAATAAACTGGAAAATATTTTTACAGTCAAAGGTTCCTGATAAAGGCCTCATTTCAAAATATAGAGAATTAACCTAATTTATAAAAAAATCAAGCCATTCTCCAATTGAAAAATGGTCAAAAGGATATGAATAGACAATTCTCGGATGAAGAAATTGAAACTATTTCTAGTCATATGAAAAGATGCTCCCAGTCATTATTATTAAATGCAAATTAAGACAACTATGAATACCTACACACCTGTCAGATTGGCTAAAGATGACGGGAAAAATAATGATGATTGTTGGAGGATGCGGAAAACTGGGACATTGATGCATTGGTGGGTTGTGACGAATCCAGCAGCGCGGAAGTGGTTGGAACTATGCTCAAAAAAGGTTATCGACTATTGCATACCCTTTGTTCCAGCATGATGTTACTACTGGGATTATAATAAAGTTACCGAAGAAGGAAGGACCTGTATGCACGAATGTTTGTGGCGGCCCTTTTTGTAGTGGCTAAAACTGGAAAATGATGGATGTCCATCAGTTGGAGAATATGAATAAATTGCCCTTAGTATATAAAGAAGTATGGAATATTACTGTTCTGTAGAAATGACCAACAGGATAATTTCAAGAGGCCGGAGACTTACGGTGATGCTGAGTGAAATGTGCAGGACCAGGAGATCATTATACTTCAACAACAATACTATATGATGACCAGTTCTGATGGACCAGGCCATCCTCCGCAACGAGATCAACCAAATCATTTCTAATGGAGCTGTAATGAACTGAACCAGCTACGCCCAGAAAAAGAACTCTGGAAGATGACTAAAAACCATTACATTGAATGCCCAATCCCTATATTTATGCACACCTGCATTTTTTGATTTCCTTCACAAGCTAATTGTACAATATTTCAAGAGTCTGATTCTTTTTGTACAGCAAAATAATCATTTTTGGTCATGTGTATACTTGTGTGTATCTAATTTTATATTTTAATGTATTTAACATCTACTGGTCATCCCTGCCATCTAGGGAGGGTGGGGGAGTAAGGGTGAAAAATTGGAACAAGAGGTTTGGCAATTGTTAATGCTGTAAAGTTATCCATGCATATATCCTGTAAATAAAAGACTATTAAATAAAAAAAAAAGTAATTATGTTTCAATGGAGGTAGATAACTTATATTCATAAGTCCATACATGCATATATATACACATATATAGTTACATAGAATATATGCAAAATTAAATGGAAAGAGAAGAAGAAAACATTAGATTGTGAGCTCTCTGTATCCTCAGTGCTTAACATAGTGGGTGTTTAATAAGTTTTTACTGACTGACTTACAGAACAAGTGCAGAATTAGACATTATGGGAGCTGAGTTCAATCAGCACTTCCTATCAAGGGCAGTTCCCCTTAATTCCACTCTTCTTTTTCATTCCCTTCCCTGCTCTGCAGAGCCTAGCATTATGTTGAACATGTTATTTGTGCTCAAAAAATAATGCTGTCCTAATAAGAATTGACTTAAAATTTAATAAATAAATAATGTCTTACTCAAATGTTATTGATTTCATTTTATTTATATATTTTGCTAAGCATCTGCTCATCACTTCCTCATAAAAATATCTTTCTCACTTGTCCCAATTCTCCCATGCATATGTAACACAGATGAGAGTTCACATTTCACTCAGCCCCCAAGGGTTTCTGATTACCTGTAAGGAAGTTGGAGCCATTGATTTCAGCCCCAGTCCATTGTATTCCACCAAATGTAGGTGTAGTCTTCTGTGTCCCAGTTCCATTGAGCTAGTGATACTCAGATTAGCTTTTATAAAGGAATATTCAGTTGAAAAAGTATAATCCAAAAAAATAGCAATTTACTCCCCAACATGTGCTACATAATCCACTTCCTCACCCCAGATTATCTCACTTTTGTGGGAGTAGAATGGAAGTCCACACACAGTTTCACTCACTTCCTTTAGAACACAATCTAAATTCAAACACTACTAGGCCAGTCTAGTGCAGGGTACACCTCTTACTGATATGGGAAAGATTCTAATCTTCAGTTTAACCCCCCTAGCTAATGTAAATTACCCTTTGACTCACAAATCCTGGTCCCTTTGAATTCCAATAGAAGATCTGGACCTGTCCCAGCCATTCACCACAGTCTGGAGGCCAACTTTGGGGCTACACCCCAAATCCTCAAGCTAATTCTCCGACTTAAAAGGGCCATGCACAGGAACCCCTCTTTGCAGAGATTCCAAACATGGTAGCCATGTGAGGACCTTCATCGGTAAGACCCTCTGTCCAGTGCCTCTTGTCTCTACCTTCACCCTATCTCCTACTTCTAAACTCAATAATAAACCTCTTTTATCAATCTAGCTCTCTGGGCCAATAAATGCTTTATTGGGGAATTCCACACCGCTACTAGACCTCATTTATCCCTTAAATATCCTTGCACCGAATCAAGGGGTTGCAGGGGAACTCTGTTTGAAGCTCCCTGTGCCCAAACCTGTCACTAGACTTTAACTAAACCCTAATTTCATTTAGGTACCCCAAATCTAGACCTCAACACTCGATCCACACCTCAACAATAGTACCAACAGGTTACCACAGCCTCCCTCTGCTGCAGATGAGAGTATTATTGGATTAAGTTACTTGTGTGATAGGAGCTTTCCATTTTCTTTAGTGCTGAAGTAATGATTGTTTTCTGTCCAGTGATGTCTCTAGTAAACTTAGCAGTATGTAAATCCTATTAAAAAAAAAAAAAAACTCTCATTCTCAGGGGCAGCTAGATTGTTCAAGTTGTCAGAGCACCGGCCCTGAAGTCAGGAGGACCTGAGTTCAGATCTGGCCGCAGACACTTAATACTTCCTAGCTGTGTGACCCTCGGCAAGTCATTTAACCCCAATTGCTTTCGCAAAAACAAACAAAAATCTTTCATTCTCATTTCAGTAAAAGGCAAAATTGTGTAAAAGAACTCACATATTCAAGGTATGCTATTTTGTAGACAGGAAACCAAAGTCTTCACTTTAAGCCAATATATCTACAGAAAGCTCACTAAATGAATTTTTTTTAAATTTTAATTTAATTGGGGACAATTAATTTTCCTTGAATATTTTCAAGTCATTTTCACTTCTAGGAGATGGTAGTAGCCTAGTGAGGTGAGAATATAGGATAGAATCTAGTGAACATGGTAGTGACTTTTGAGAAAGACTTATGTTTGAATTCTGCCTCAAATACTTACTAGCTTTTTGATCCCAAATGATTCACTTTATCTTGCTTGGCATCAGTGCTTTCTTCTACAAAATGAAAGGGTCACTTTAAAAGGCCTCTGAGGTTCCTTTGAGAACTAACTATGTGACTACAATCCTATGCTTCTTAACACTCTGTCTCTGTTTAGTTTTTTCACAGGTGTCAAAACATTCATCTATAAAAAGGCACAGGATAGCATCATGAACTTGGATCATTGTTCCTTAATTGTACAATTTGAAAGGGAATTTCACAGCAAGTGACATGATGCCATTTATTATTTTGGATATTAGAATATGAACCAAAGCAAATCCACCATCGGATGTCACCAAGAGTTTTTGTTGTCCATTCCCAATTCACCCTTCCCCTCCTACTCCAAAGTATCAGGAATCCCTTTAGTTTTTTTTCATGTGGAAACTGTCAGGATCGAGAAGCAGAAACTGGATACCAACCTGCTCTACTAAATCTTCATGAAGAGGTTTAGGAATGGCTCTACAGGAAAGAACAGTCCTGCACCTACAATGCCAGTCTCCTGGACCTAATTGTATACTTCCAAGATTTAGTTGCAAAAACTCCATTTCCAAATATTGTTTGAAGTTCCATTTGGAGCTCTCTATCTCAGCTGTGAATGCTATATATCTAAAAAGTCAGGACTAGGCAGGGATCCCATCTTCTTTTTTGTCCTAATGGAGAGGTGATACCCCATTACTACTGAATTCATAAATCCTTGGAAATTTGAACATTGTGCTTTAGTTGAATCTTTACCTCCTGCAGTTTCAGTGTGCCATATTACTGGAATCTCTATTTCCTCTTTAGGATCTTGTTCACCCCACAGGAATTTTCTTCAACTATCAACTAACTCTAAACCAACAAATTTGTCATTACCTTGCCAGATTTGTTCTACTTCCTAGTATGTGCCTGACCCTTACTTACACTTGAATGTCATGGTATCATCTCCTTGATAATAAGAGTCTTCTTCAAGAACAAAGGACAAGCGACAAGGATGATAGATTGGAGCAGGTAGAGATAAGCAATCTTAACAGTATGATTTTTAAACAGTACAAGTGAAAAGTAATGTATTATATGAGTAAAGAGAATGAGATGGAGACAAGCAATATGGTGCAGATAGCAACAACAAAACTTGGTAACTGATTTGATCTGTGGGCAGGAGAGGGAAAATCACAGAGTAGACAGGCATACACACAGACATAAAGATAGATGGTAAATATAAAAATAAAAGCAAGATGATTCATGATCTCAGGGAAATGACATGCTGATAGAGAAAGAAAATACGTAAAGGGGACATGATTTAGAGCTAGTAGCTGGAAAGTGAGGTGGATGCTTAATTCTAGGAAATTATTAACTGAGACAGCTGAACCTGCCTATGAGTAGGACTTTGAGTTGCAACTTTTGATTGGCTAGAAAAATGGTTATAGGAAACTCAGAAGACCAATGGATTTCTGAGCAAAATCATGCATTCTCTTTTAAACATGTTCACTTCAAGTTGCCTTAGCACATCTAGTTTCAGATAACAGTCAACAATTTCTTCCTTCTTCAGATGCTATCTTTTATATTATAAAAAAATAGAATGGTTACCCCTCAAATATATAATTTTCCTGTTTAGCAAAACTAAAATTTCTTCCTAGACATCATATAAGAGGAAAGTCAAATTGAGCCATTTTCTTGGATTTATTTATTTCAAGTTTTGCTCTTGTAGGTGGGTTAACATGTACTATTCAGTCTTCTCCTGTGTCAGACAACTTTTTGATGACTAAGGGTTTATTGGGCTTTTTTAATGGTGATGATTTGGTCTAAATGGTTAGAGTTACACTGAAGGAATCCATTACTTACTCCCAAAATTTAGGACTTAATTTGGCTCTGCTTCTTTTTTTAAAAACTGGGACTGAACTGCCATGTGGACTAACATTCAATAAAAGTAGGATTTTGAAAATTTCAAAGTGTCACTTTAGGAGTTGGACAGAAGCCAACATGCTGAAAATGTTGATCATGAAGAAGATGAAATGTTGGTCTCTTTGTCTGTGCTTCTCTTTTTCCTCCTTATCTGGTCTTAATTTTTCAGCAAATTGCAATATTTGCAGACACAATATGGTAATCAAAAATGGGTATTTTGGTCAGTGACAAATTACAATGAGAAATAAAAAAGGATACCCCTTATAAAGTTAGGGAATCAAATATCACATTTGAAGGTAGAAAAAAATCTGTATTGCTCATAGAGGAAATGAAATCATCTATCATAAGACTTCAAAGGCTTGATATAGCCAAGTTATGAATGGCAATTAGGTGGAAAACAGATGTTTGTATTTGATCCTAGACAAACTACAGAGCCCCTGGAATTTTTAAAACAAGATATTGGTATCACCATATTTACAGAATTTATATATTCTTTTGGCATCTGAGTGGAGGATGGGTGAGAAATGAGAATGATCTGAGTCATGGACACCACTGAGGAAACTATGGAAATAGTTGATTTATGTACTACAGATTGTTCAGCCATTCCCCAATTGATGGACATCCCCTTAATTTCTAATTATTTGCCACCACAAAAAGAACTGCCATGAATTTTTTTCTACATATGAGTCCTTTTGCATTTTTATGGTCTCTTTGGGATACAAACCTAGTATTGGTATTTTGGGATCAGTTCAGAGCCCTTTGGCACAGTTCCAAATTGTTCTCCAGAATGTTTGTTTGCTAACATTTCCAACAACGCATAAATATTCCAATTTTCCCACATCTTCTCCAACATTTATCATTTTCCCTTTCTGTAATATTACCAGATCTAATAGATGTGAGGTGGTACCTCACAGTTGTTCTAATTTGCATTTTTCTAATTAATGGTGATTTAGAACATTTTTTCATATGGCTAGAAATAGCTTTAATTCTTCAACTAAAACTGTTCATATCCTTTGACCATTTATCAATTGGAGAATGACTTGCAGTCTTAACAATTTGATTCAGTTCTCTGTATATTTTAGAAATAAGGTCTTTATCAGAAACACTGGCTGCAAAAAAAAAAAAAAATGTTTCCCAGCTTTCTGCTTTCTTCCTAATGTAGATTGCATTATCTTTCTGCAAAATCTTTTTAATTTAATGTAATCAAAATTATCCATTTTGTATTTTATAATGTTTCATATTTCCTGTGTGGTTATAAATTCTTCCCTTTTTCATAGATCTGACAGGTAAACTATTTCTTGCTCTCCTAATTTGCTTATAATATTATCATCTTTTTCTAAAGCATGCACCCATTTTGACCTCATCTTTTTTACGGTATGAGATGTTGGCCTATGCCTAGTTTCAGCCATGTGATTTTCAAATTTTCTAAGCAGTTTTTGTCAAATAGTGAGTTTTTATCCCAGAAGCTAGAGAATTGGGGTTTGTCAAACAGATTACAATAGTCACTGGCTATGGTGTCTTGTGAACCTCTGAATTATTTCTTAGTCAGTACTGATGATTTTTGCTTTATATTATAGTTTTATATCTGGAATATCTAGGCCAGCTTCCTCTGCTTTTTATTTTCATTATTTTCCTTGATATTCTTGACCCTTTGTTCTTCCAGATGAATTTTTAAAATTATTTATTCTAGCCCTATAAAATAAGTTTGGTAGTTTTATTGTTAAGGGACTGAATAAGTAAATTAATTTAGATAGAATTGTCATTTTTATTATATTAGCTCAGTCTACCCATAAGCAATTAATATTTTTCCAATTGTTTACATCTGACTTATTTATGTGAAAAGTGTTTTGTAATTGTGCTCATTTTGACAGGTTGACTACAAAATATTTTATATTGTTTACAGGTTTTTGAAAGGGAATTTCTCTATCTCTTGCTGTTAGACTTTGTTGGTAATATATAGAAATGCTGATGATTTATGTGGTTTTATTTTATATTCTACAACTTTGCTAAAGTTGTTAATTATTTCAAGTATTTTTTTTAGTTGGTTATCTAGGATTTGCTAAGCATAGCATCATATCATTTGCAAAGAGAGAAAGTTTTGTTTTCTCATTGCCTACTCAAATTCCTCTAATTTTTTTCTTCTCTTATCATTAAAGCTGACATTTAAAGTACAATATTGAATAATAGTGGTGATGATAGGCATTTGTGCTTTACCCATTCTCATTGGGAAGACTTACAGATAATGCTTGCTAATGTTTTTAGATAGATACTGCTTATCATTTTAAAGAAAACTCCATTTATTCCTATATTCTCTAGTGGGTTTTAAATTTTTTTAGTGAGTTTTTCAAAAATGGAAACAAATACTGTATTTTGTCAAGTCTTTTCTGCATCTATTTAGATATTCATATTGTTTCATAAAAAGAACTGGGTAGGACTCCTTTGCCTATTTTTTTCAGATAGTTTATATCTGAATATACTTTGGAATAAGTAGTTATTTAAAGATTTGGTAGAATACATTTGTAAATCCATCTAAGCCCTGGGGATTTTTTCTTAGGCTGTTCATTGATTGCTTTTTCCATTAATTTTTCTAAAATGGAATTATTTAAGTATTTTAGTTCCTTTTCTATTAATCTGGGAAATGTATATTTTTGTAAGTATTCATCCATATCACTTAGATAGTCAAATGTATTGGCATACACTTGGGCAAA
The DNA here is from genome assembly GCF_902635505.1 of Sarcophilus harrisii. Lineage (NCBI taxonomy): Eukaryota > Metazoa > Chordata > Mammalia > Dasyuromorphia > Dasyuridae > Sarcophilus > Sarcophilus harrisii. The sequence continues at coordinate 57,363 of NW_022290918.1, read as the reverse complement.
ATAGCTCCTAATCATTGTTTTAATTTCCTCTTCATTGGTGGTGAATTCACCCTTTTCATTGTTGATGCTGGTCATTTGGTTTTCTTCGTTTTTATTATTCAAATTAGCCAAAGATTTATATATTTTATTGCTTTTTTATAAACCATATCTTTGTCTTATTTATTGGTTATATAGTTTTTCCCATTTTCTTTAAAAAAGACATTTATTTATTTAAGATTTTTCCTCAGTTGCATTTAAAACAATTTTTTTCACATTTTTAAAATTTTTGAGTTCTAGGTTTTTTTCCTTATCTCCACCCAAAAATAAGAAACCACTTGTGAAGTTATGCAAAACATTTCCATAAAAGTTAAATCATGAAAAAATAGATCTCCCATTCTAGTGAAAATAAAATCCCTCAAGAAAAATTAAGAGAGAGAGAGAGAGAGAGAGAGAGAGAGAGATTGAGACAGAGACAGAGAACAGAGGAGACAGGGACACAGAAAGAAAGAAATGCTTCACTCTGTATTCGGGTACAACCAGTTCCTTTTCTGGGTATGGATAAGATTTTTCATCATGTGCTTCAATGTAGCCATGGATGATGGTACTTCTGAGAATAGCAAAGTCATTCACCGTTGCTCGTCCCAGAACATTGCTATTACTTTGTATATAATACATTTCATTTTGCTTTAGTTCATGGAGGACTTTTCCTGCTCATCATTGCCCATAGAGCAACAATGTTCCATCATAAACATACACCATAGTTTATTGAGCCAATCCCCAAGTGATGGGCATCCCTTCAATTTCCAATTTTTTGCCTTGAAAAGAGAATTGCTATTAATATTTTTGTACATATAGGTCATTTTCCTTTTTTTCAAATCTCTTTTGGTATTCATGCCAAATAGTGGCATTTTTAGGTCAAAATCCTTTGGACATAGATCATATCTTTTGGTCATTTATCAATTGGGGTATGGCTTTTATTTATTTTTTTTAATATAAATTTGACTCAGTTCCCTCTACGTTTGAGAAATGAGGTCTCATCAGAGAAATTTGCTTCAAAATTCTTTTCACAATTACTATTGCTAACTGTATTCCCCCCACACACACATTTTATTCTTTCTCACCCAGTTCCTTCTCAATTTGTTTTGGTACTGACCACTCCTTCCACCAATATGCCCTCTCTTATTCCTTTCCAATATACTACGTCCCTTCTTATATAGTTTTTTTACTTGCAATTTTATTAATCTCTCCTTTGATTTTTTTAGAATTTCTAATTTTGGTATTTAAAATTTGTTCTTTTTCTAGGTTTTTTAGTTACATGTCAAATTCATTCATCTTATCTTTTTCTATATTTTATTCATGTAAGGATTTAGAGATGTAAAATTTCCCTCAAAAACTCCTTTAGTTGTATCCCATAAGATTCAGTTGTTCTCTTTGATTGAATTATTGATTGTTTCTACTTCTCATTTGACCCATTCATTCTTTAGGATTAGATTGTTTAGTTTCCAGTTAGTTATTAGGCTATCTTTCCATGGCCCTTTATTACATACAATTTTTATTGTATGAAAATCTGAAAAGTACGTATTTAATAGTTTTTGCCATTTTACATTTGGTTGTGAGATTTTATGCCCTAATACATGGTCAGTTTTGTGTAGATAACATCCTGCTAAGCATAAGGCATATTCCTTTCTATCCCCATTTAATTTTTTTTTTCTCCAGAGAGCTATCATATCTAACTTTTTTACAATTCTGTTCACCTCCTTAGCTTCTTTCTTCTTTATTTTGTGGTTAGTTTTATTTAGTTCTGAGAAGGGGAGGTTGAGATTGCCCACTAGTGTAGTTTTGCTACCTATTTTGTTGGGAATCTTTAGGGTTAATATCATATTGATCTGAGTAAAAGTGTACCTGCTCCAGCTATAGCTGTGATGTGATCATAACTTGGCTTAGGAGCCAGGGTTATGATGCCCTATCCCAGGAACTGGGAACATGATCTCAATCTTATTCTTGGGTGTTACAGGAGTCACCTGCTAGGGGTTGCTGGGGATCTAATTCTGACCAGCAGAATAGATTGTGTCATGTGAGAGGACAATAATGATACAAGAAGACTGAGTGCAGTGAAAATCTCTGAATTTCCCTCTTTATTTCATTCCCAATACAGAATATATATGAAAGTTTTTTAAGCACAGTAAGGTTATTAAAATAAAAGCATGCATTCTTTTGCAAGCAACATCTGCATCAGTAAATTTGTTTTATGACCTGCAGACAGATGTCTCTGACTTTTCTGGGTTATGTTGGTCTTTCCTTGAGCCTTTAAGTTCTGCTCAGAGAGTTAGATAAAGATCACCAAAACATTCTTTTGGTTTCTCTAGTATTCTGTAATTCACAACTGCGGGGGCTGGGATTCACACTGTGTTTGTGTGTGTGTGTGTGTGTGTGTGTGGAGGGGATTTGGAGAACTGAACCGCTGCTTAAAGATGCAGTTCCCTTGAACATTTTTACAAGCTTTCTAGGTTCCACACTTAAGCGTGATCCTCAACAATTCCCCGTTTTTGTTGTAAAGAAGCTAAATGAAATTGGGTGCTCATTTGGCTGACAAGCTGAAGGAATACTCTCAATAATCCTGGCAAGCAGAGTAATGATAGCACAAGCACAATAATAGCTGGTCCAAAGGGTAACAAAACAGAAGTCATGTTGTCTAAAGTATTCAATTGTATGACAGATATGTTTTTTGCAACATTCCCAGGATCAATTCCTGGTCTTTGGCTGTGTTCAGTGTTATTAATTATTGCATTTAAATCACTCATATTCAATGTGATATTAACTTAAGACACCAGATTTCAATTATATTTTTACCAAAGCACGTAGAAACATGACTAGTTTGCCTGTGAAGTTAAAAGTGGTCATATCTAAGGATAGGTTTTATTTTTTTCCCTTAACAGCATGGTCTTATTTGTAGTTATATCAGTAAGTTTGTCCTCCTAAGTCATACCCATGGTGGAAAAGGAAAGTAAGTCCAATATTGTGCAATGATTGTTATCTGAGGAATGAAAAAGCAGCATTGTCAGAGTCCCGACAGAACTTAAGCCTCTTCTTCTCTGCCTTCTTCTTCTTGACAGTTGCTGCCAGTAAGGAAGCCCATGAGTATATTGCGTGAAATGCTGTAGCAGCTGTTGGATCTTGTGAGATTTTTGCTTTCTCCCTGATGATGCGGATATATATGATAGTCTGTGCCATATATTGCTGCAGGGGTCTTGCTTGCCACATGGTCCTAATAGATTGTTTCACAGGGCAGAGTGGAGATGATGCCTAAGGCAACCCTGACAGGAGGGGATAAAACTTGTCTGTGAAGCTTAAGCCATCGCCATCAAACATCAGAAAATTAATGGTCAAGATAACATAAAATTGCTGTCTTGATGGTAAGTTGTGTCCTGTATTGTGTTGTTCATTTTTTGTTTTTGGAGAAGTATTCAATGTCTCTATGACAGCATTTCACAATTCCTTGACCTTGTGGATTATAAGGAATGCCAGTAAGGTGAGAAATGCATCTGTGTACAAAAAAGCTCGAATGGGGCTGAAGTAAAGGTGAGAGCATTATCAGTTTTTAACATTACTGGAAAGCCCATGGAATGTGCAGCAGCACAAAGATGATTTATAACGACCTGAACTTCCTCAGATCTGCTAATGTTAGCATAAGTGCTGTCAGAGAGTAAATTAATGTCCATAGGCCAACTCTTTAAAGCCTATAAAATAGCAAATAATTCATTTTGTTGTGTAGACTCAAAAGGTGCATCATACACATATTTTTAGTTGAGAGAAGGACAAAAACAAGCTGCTTTATTATTCTTAGTAGCATCAGTAAAAACATTAAGATCCTGTGAAATACACTTGTCAGTAATTGTTCTAGGTATCATCCAGGCCTATGTAGAATACAATTTTGCATTAGGTAAAGGAGAGCCATGCAAATAAGACAAGGAAAATTGTAACAATAACTGCCATTCAAATGATGTCTAAAACCAAAAATTTAGAAGTCCTGTAGAAAAAGGGATATATATGTTGAAATTACAGGACATCCTGTCAATAATAATCTGGCTATCATAGTAACATACGGGATTAATGAAGTTAAACTGCATCGGGGGTGTCATCCATTCTACCACAGTTTTTTTTCTTGATGTAATATCAAAGTGTGATATTCAGGAGTATCTAACCCTAAAGCTTAACCCTTTGTCTGCATCAATGCAACTTGTTTGAGTCTTTTCAATGCTTTGTACAACAGTTTGTAATGCTTTTATAGCTGATGAATTTGGTGCAGAGAATTTAAATCTGAATCTCCTCTCAAAATATCATATAAAATTTTTTGTGCATTCCTAGTTTTGGGCAAAGCCATTGTATGTCACCCATAAGCTTTTGGAAATCATTTAAAGTTTTTAATCTATCTTTTCTGATTTGCAATTTTTGTGGTCTTATAGCATCTGTTGTAACCTGAAAACCTAAGTACTGAAAAGGAGGGTCTTTTTGTACTTTCTCTGGGGCTATTTCAAATTATGTAATTTTAATTGTCTTATTATTTCTTGTAAATCTTGCTCTAAGATAAAAGCATCCTTATGTCTTTTGATCTTTTGCTGACATCTGCATGGTCTGAAATTGATTAGCTAGTGCAGATATATAAAATGCATGTGTGCCAGCCAACAGCTGAACACCTTACCAACCCCTCTATAAAAACATCCTTATTCAAACCAGCCAAAGATGTTTTACGTCTACGTACAAATTTCTTGAGCCAGCTGTTTCAGGAGTACTTCTACTACTCCCTCATTACCAATTAATCTGGTAAGGAGCTCATTGAGGTCAATCAGAGAACAAGTCTTGTGGTCCCTCTGTGATTTTTTGTGAATGAAACCTCTCAGTCTTTCCTGTTTGGCATTTTCATCCAAATATGTAGTGTTCTCTGGTTCACTTTTCCTTGGACGTCTCTGGAGCAGCCTTCGTTTCCGTTCAGTAATCACCACACGAGTAGCCAGGGGTTAAAGTCCAAATCCTTTATTATCTCCTTCAAAGTCTTCTCTCCTTTCACCGGGGCCTGGTTGGCTTTCTTGAGGCCTATCTCCTCCTTGGTTCCGGAAGCTTGGAGGCTCCCGCCTGTCTTCTCACCCTCTGAAAGCTTCTCCTCTGTGGCTCTCAGTCCTTATATGCTCCACTGAAAATTATAAAACCAATCATTATATAACTAGAAACCATTATTTGTTAGCTATTCAATCAATCATGGATATGCTAAATTAGATAAATATTGTCTCATCAATTCCACTGACTCAGTACCTTGTTTCAAATTCAGAGTTCTGGCCCATAACACAAGCACTTAAGGTACAAGAAACTATCTACTGATAAACCTCAATATGATATCTTATCTGCTCAGCATTAGAGTGTTATGCTATACCAATATATCCTCAAACGTAGGTTGGTGTCCTTCTGGGTTGCTGGCATTAATTCTCATTTGAACTTTGTATTTATCAGTGTATTCTGTAGGCCACATCATATAGTTGCCTGGCTCCAAACAAGCCTTTGCCAATGTTTTCCAGTCAGTGGGAGTCAATATTCTCATGTGCAATTAGCTCTAACATCATTCTGATAAACAGGAAAAGTTGTAGTCAAACCAGGCTTATTTTGAAGCCCACAGCGGATGCCTACATCAAAAGATTCATACATTCATCTCTGTTGTCCTGGGTCATTGAGGTCAGATCTTTCTATGACCAGACAGGTGGCAATCCCTAAATCATAGACTACATTTGTACAATATTTAAAATAATGAAGATTTCCTTGACATACAATTTCTATATATGGTCCTTTGTAATTAAAGAAAAATTACATGCTAAAATTTATTTTCTAAATGAGACTACAAAAATGATATACACATATATATATTTCTTATTACTACATGAATTGAAAAAACTGAGTAGCACAATACAGCACAGAGATATTGCAAACAAATGTCAAAAAGCAGAAAGAATTCATACATTCTTTAAAAAAAGGAACAGCCCCATTAAAATAATCACTGGTTCAGGGGACAACCAACAAAAACATAACCTAACCCTAACCCTAACCCTAACCCCTAACCCTAAATTCAAAAAAGAGCCTTAATTAAAAATCCCAAGAAAGAGAACAAATTAGGGATTATAGAAACAATTAATACTTAAATTAAAAAGGGTATAATCAAATCCATTAATAAACATTTGTCAAGCATCTACACTATGTCAGGCACTGTAAAGCACTTGGTACACAAAAGGGCCAAAAACAATCATTCTCCTAAACAACAGTGGTTCTCAAACTTTTTGTTTTCCGTATCTTTATCCTATTAAAAAATTATTGAGGATCTCTCCAAAGCATTTTGTTTATCTGGATTATATTAATGGATTTTACCATATTGGAAATAAAAACCTATTTTGAATTTGTAGACCCTCTAAAAGGGTTCAGAGATCTCAGGATTCTCTAGACAATACTTTGAGAACTACTGTCCTGAGGACCCAAATTTAATGAAAAATTAAGCAACATAACAAAATTTCTGGGATGAAATTAAAGTACTGCTGATAAGAAAAATTATTTCCTTAAAATACTGTATAAACAGGAGGCCTTCAGAATGGGCATCGGATATAGCTCTGGCCCTGGAGTCAGAAGAACCTGAGTTCAAATCCAACCTCAGACACTTAAAACTTACTAGCTGAGCTAGGGTGTAAGTCCCATAACCCCAATTGCCTCACAAAAAGCCACATATAAACAAAAAGAAGGGATTTATGGACTGAATGCGCATCTTTAAAGTGCAAAAGCAAAATAAGCAATCCAACTGTTGATAGTATAAAATATTTGAGGTTTATCTGCAGGAAAGTCAGGAACTATATAAGTAATACTACAAAACACTTTTCACATAAAAAAGTCAGATCTAATCATGTGGAAAAATATCAAGTGCTCATGGATATGTGGAGTGAATATAATAAAGATGACAATATTACCTAAACTAATCTATTTATTTAGTGCTATTCTAATCAAACTTCCAAGAAACTATTTTACTAACCTAGAAAAATAACAAAATTTCAAGAATTTCAATTAATGAAGAGAAAAGCAAATGAAGGTGGCCTAGCTGTACCAGATCTAAAATATTATATTATAATTATTATATATTATATTATATATTATTATTATATATTATAAAGCACCAGTCATCAAAATTATTTGGTACTATTAAGAAATAGAAGTTATTAAGTGGGAATGGTTATATTCACAGAACAAAAATACCCCATGACTATAACAGTAATCTAGTATTTGAGAAACCCAAAATTTTAGCTTTGGAATAAAATTCTCTTTTGACAAAAACTGCTGGGAAAATTGAAAACTAGCATGGCAGAAAGTAGGCATAGACCACATCTAACGTTGTATACCAAGATAAGGTTGAAATGGGCTCATAGTTTAGACATAAAGAATGATACTATAAAAAAATTAGAAAATAGGATAGTTTACCTCTCAGACCTGTGGAGGAGGGAGAATTTGTGACCAAGAAGAACTAGAGATCGTTATTGATCATAAAATAGATAATTTTAATTATATTAATTAAAAGGTTTTTCACAGCCTGCAAACAAAACGAATGCAAAAGAAGTTTAAAGGAAACAATAAACTAGGAAAACAGTGTTATATCCATAGTTCTAAGTAAAAACTACATCTCCACAATATATAGGGAATTGACTCAAATTTATAAGAAATCAAGCCATTTCCAATTGATAAATGGTCAAAGGATATGAACACATAATTTTCAGATGAAAGAAATTGGAACTATTTCTAGCCACATGAAAGGTGTTCCAAATCATTATTGATTATAGAAATGCAAATTAAGATATCTCTGAGATACTACACCTGTCAGACTGACGTTAAGATGACGAGGGAAAAGATGAATATTGGAGGGATGTGGGAGAAACTGGGACACTGATACATTGTTGGTAAAGACTGTTAATGGATCCAACCATTCTGAGAACAATTTGAATTTATGCTCAAAAGTTATCAGAAGCTGTGCATACCCTTTGATCCAGCAGTGTTGCTGCTGAGCTTATATCCCAAACAGATATAAGGAGGAAGGACCTACAGATGCAAAATATTTGTAGCGGCCTCTTTGTAGTCCATAAAAAACTGGAAGTGAATTATGCCCATCAATTGGAGAATGGCTGAATAAATTGTAATATAAATATAAATAAAAAATAAATATAAAATATATACTGTTCTGTAAAATCCAACCAGGAGGATGATTTCAGAGAGGCTTGGAGAGACCTACATGAATTGATGCAAAGTGAAATGAGCAGAACCAGGAGATCATTATACACAGTAACAAAATTATATGATGATCAACTCTGATGGACGCTGCTCTCTTCAACATTGAGATGATTCAAACCAGTTCCACTTGTTCAGTGATGAAGAGAGCCATCTGCACCCAGAGAGGAAACTGTGCAAACAGAATGTTCAACACAATATAGCACCCTCACACTCTCTGTTATTTGCTTATATTTTGTTTTCTTTCTCATTTTTTCTTTTTCTTCCTTCTTGATGTCATTATTTCTTGTGCAACAAGATAACTGTATAAATATGTATAAATATATTGAATGAAACACATATTTCAACAAATTTACCATGTATTGGATTATCTGCCAGCTAGGGGGGGGGGGGGAAAGGAGGGGAAAATTTGCAACAAATGGTTATGCAAGGATCAATGTAGGAAAACTACCCATGAATATGCTTTGTAAATTGTTGGAATCTTTACAAAGTGTTAAGCCGTTAGAGTTGATAGAGACAATAATTATCTAAGTTAGCATGGTCCAATATGATTGATTTGATCTTAGAAGGAGAAATTTTGGGCCAGAACTTGAAACAAGGTACTAAGTACAACTGATAGAAACAATGCTTGTGTTCACACCTTTAGAGAGCTCATAAGTATCTAAGTACTCAATGGAGTTCACACGTTTGGGAGATTTCAAGGCTTAGTATGGCTTAGTATGAGATATAGGAATTCAAACCTCCCTTAGGGCCAGAGAGAACTCTGGGAGATAACCCAGAATTCCTCTCTCTACAGAAGGAGGAGTTAACCTTTGGGAGATCATATATATGCAGGAAGCTCTTAGAGCTTGAGAGAGTTTTCTTGGGAACATTGACTGGGGTCGGAGAGGAGCACTCTGGGAGGAAGCCCACAAGCCCTATCTCCGAGGCAAGAGAGATTCCTTGTATCTTCTACCTTGGTGCTGGCTGGAGGCTGAAGATAGCAGAGGCAGAAGCCAAGGACAAAGCTGCAAGATCTCTTGGAACCAAGCAGAGAGATAGGCCTGAGCTAACCGGGCTACAATGAAGGAAGCAATAAAAGATATGAACTTTTATCACCTGGCTGTGTTTTGGAAAAAGAACACCACAGTAAATAAAAAGCTTTAATGAAAAATTTTTAAAGAAGAAAATACACACCAGAAAATGCAAAAAATGATTTAAAAAAGAGTTTAAAAAGAATTCTTTAATCTATATGAAGTTTTTTTCTTTTTTTCTGGATATAAAAGCATTTTTTATTCTAAGCCTTTGTAATTATTTTGAATCAGAGAACAGCCAAGTCATTTACACTTGATCATTGTACAATATTAGGATTACTGTGTACAATGTTTTCCTATGTCTAATCATTTCATTTTCTGTCAGTTCATGTTAAGTATTCCAGATTTTTCTGAAACCATCTGGCTCATTATTTTTTATAGAACAATAGTAATTCATTATGATAATCTATCAAACCTTGTTCAGCTAATCCTGAATTGATGGGCATCCCCTTAATTTCTCATTCTTTGCCTCCACCAAAAGGACTGCTATAAATATTTTGATACATGGAGATCCTTTTCCTTTTTGTAAAAAGTGTCCCTTTGTGGTCTCTGTACCCTAAAGTAGTATGGTTGGGTCAAAAAGCATGAACAATTTTATTATTTATGATAATTTAGAGTAGTTCTATCTACTGTAGAGTAGTAAATCAGTAAATCAGTAGAGTAGTAAATCAGTTCCAATTGTTCAATAATGAAGAGAACCAGGTACACCTAGCGAAAGAACACTGGGAAATGAGTGTGGACCACAACATAGCATTTCCATCCTTCTGTTTTTGTCTGCTTAGTTTTTGTTTTCCTTCTCAGGGTATTTTTACCTTCTTTCTAAATCCAATTTTTCTTGTGCAGTAAGATAAGCATATAAATATGTATACATATATTGTATTTAATATGTACTTTAACATATTTAACATGTATTGGTCTACCTGCCATCTAGGGAGGGGGCGAGGGAAGGAGGGGAAAATTGGACCAGAAGGTTTTGCAAGGGTCAATGCTGAAAATTACCCATCCATACATCTTGTAAATAAAAATCTATAGTAAAAGAAAAAGAAGAAACAACAACAGCAACAACAAAAGAATAGAGCATCTCAGAGCTACCAGGCACCCTCAGGTGCCATCTTGTCTCCTGCCTACTTCTCCTGAATCTCCCACCCAACATCCTCATTGCAAGGAGGCCTTCAGTCTGCTTGAAGGCTCTCCAGAGACAGGGAGCTCACCCCTTCTAAGGCTATCAATTCTATTCTTGCACATCAGAAAGTTTGATCATATACACAAGGTACCCCTCTGAAAGTCAGCCCCAAACCTGGTATTGCATTCCCTCATATCCTGACATTTCTTACAGGTGTGACCCTGGGCCAGGAATTTCCCTTTACTAGTCTTACCTTTCTCATCTGTTGTGTGAGGGGTGGACTTGAGAGCTTCCAGGTCCCCAGCTCTAATTTGTGAGCAACCTCTCTCCAGGATGACTGAAGGGCAGAATGCTGAGCAAGGCTGATCTCATATTGTGAATAGTGATTGTAAGGAGAAAGAGCTCCTTTCTTTGAGACCAAGGTAGACTAATAACCTGGGAACATGACTCTCTAAGGTGAAGAGGATCATGATGGTGGCAAACACTCAGCCTTGGGGATTTTCTGTTGTTGTTGAGTCATTTCACCAGTGTCCAAACTCTTCATAACCCCATTTGGTCTTGTTTTTGGCAAGGACGGGTTTGGCATTTCCTTCTCCAGCTCATTTTACAAATGAGAAAACTGAGGTAGATAGGGTGAAGTGACTTGTCCAGGGTCACACAACTTAGAAGGGTCACATATAGTGACCAGAAACTGGAAACTGTGTGGATGCCCATCAATTGGAGAATGGCTAAATAAATTGTGGTATATGAATATTATGGAATATTATTGCTCTGTAAGAAGACCAGCAGGAGGATTTCAGAATGGTCTGGAGAGACTTATATGAACTGATGCTGAGTGAAATGAGCAGGACCAGGAGATCATTATATACTTCAACAACAATACTATATGATGACCAGTTCTGATGAACCTGGCCATCCTCAGCAATGAGATGAACCAAATCAGTTCCAATAGAGCAGTAATGAATTGAACCAGTTACACGCAGCAAAAGAACTCTGGGAGCTGAGTGTGAACCACTACATAGAATTCCCAACCCCTCTATTCTTGTCCACCTGCATTTTTTACTTCTTTCACAGGTTAATTGTACACTATTTCAAAGTCCGATTCTTTTTGTACAGCAGAATAACTGTATGGACATGTATACTTGTATTGTATTTAACTTATACTTTAACATATTTAACAGGTATTGGTCAACCTGCCATCTGGGGGAGGAGGTGGTGGGAAGGAGGGGAAAAATTGGAACAAAAGGTTTGGCATTTGTCAATGCTGAAAATTACCCATGCATGTATCTTGTAAATAAAAAGCTATAATAAAAAAGAAAAAAAGAAGGGTCAGAAACTGGATTGGAATTCAGGCCTTTAAATTGACTCCAGGCCCAGAGCTCTCTCTACTGCCCCAGCTAGCTGTCCAATATCTGTATGATGTATGGGAAAGGAGAGATTAAAGAGTCCTCCTATAGCAACAGCTCTCCTTCTTCCCAAGGTACAGGGGGAGGACTGAGCCTGAGGGAGTAGCATCTACAGGACACCAGGGCCAGACATAGCATCCTGAGGTTTTAGAACTAAAAGGGCACAATTGCCTCCAATGCTCTCTCCCACTTTGTTTACCAAGAGCAAATTAGGTCTATAAGTGATTGTGTGATTTGACCCCATCACATAGTAAAATGGCAGAGGGAGAAACAAACCCTGTACTCCTGGGTACCCAGACAATGCTCTTTCCTTTATACTATGCTAGCTTTCTTGAGTTCTTTAATAATTATACTTTTCCTAGTTTAATGTACTCTTTTTTCCTATGAATAAAACATTTTAAAATGAAGCCTTGAATCTTTATTCTTTGTTGCAGATAAAGAAAAAGTAAAAAGAGAATGGGAGCTACCACAAGAGTTCCCCAAGATGATTGAGCAAAATGGAGCAGGAGCAGGGAGAACAAAAAACCTTTCTCTATTAGTACAGAAAATGACCTGATGTCCAAGAGGCTGAAGTCCTTTGGGCATCCTAGTATGGGGACATCCCTCATGTAATCCTGTTATGCCTTTAGTCCTTCAGCTTCATGATTGTCCTACACATTCCTTTCTCTTTTAAGAAGCTTTTCTCTCTCTAGCTAGCCTGATCTGAACCAGAAAGTCGGCAACTCTTGACCCAAGAGAAAAACACCAAGTTTGGAAACTTCCCTTCCTCAGGCTTTCCCATAATTTCCCTATGTGTAGAAAGATAAGATGAAGAAGTTGGGAACTCTGGGCAGATTCTAAAGCCTCCCATTGTTATTTGTCTGTACTATAAATCCCCATTACTTCTTGTATTCCTAGCTGTTGTAGAAGTCCTCACACCAGACCTCCCCTAGAAGTGTAAAAAGAGAAGGTTGTAACAAGGAAGGAGTCCAGAAGAAAGAGGGTCATCTCTATAGCTTCTTTAATGATGGTAACCCTACCAGAATTGAGTTCAGCCTAACAATCACTGGTAGACTCCTCCTTCTGATATCTCAGTTGTCTGTACTCCTCCTTAGGGCATGAACATGGGGAGCCTTCTGGGTGAAGGAGGGAAATGTAGTGAATGCCTTGTGAGAAAGGAAAAGAACAAGGATGTAACAAACTTTACCTTTTTCAAAGTATTTTTGGGACTAGTCACAGATCCCCCTCCCCCAAGAAGCTGACTGCTGTACCTGACTGTAACTGAGAAGGCCAGATTTTTCTGGCATTCAGGGACCCTCTTACTCCTATACTTTTGATTAAACAAAATCAATTCAGTTGCCTTACTGACCTGTCATTGATTTATTAGAATCAAGAACAATTTTAGGAGTTACAAACCACCACAACATAAAATAATCTCTGGTAGTAGGAATAATGTGTGGACTCCACAAGTCCGCACAAGAATGAGTGCCCATCACTGAGTAGTATCCCACTTCTCCCAGTGAGACACTGAGCAAGATCGGTTCAGAGAAAAATCAGAAAGCTGGAGAAACCAGAAGCCCAAGACATTCAATATTATAGGATCCCTCAGTTCCACCTTCTTTCTGCTTAATCTGAATTTGAACCCTATGTGCTGTTGCTTCAAGGAATTGAAGTCAGGATTACACAAGACCTGGCAATGAGAGAGAAAAAGAGAGAGAGGCAGAGACAGAGAAAGACAACGAGACAGACACAGAGTGAGATAGAGAGAGATAGACAGAGACAGAAAAAAGTATAAGCTTGTAATATAATGTTCAAAAGGATAAAATATATGAACTTATAACTACAAATAATTTATAGTATAATTAGCTATAAAGCTAAGTATGCTTTGCCAAGAGGAAAAATGTATCATTATTGGAATAAAGTAAACATTATGTAATAAAAAAATCAGGGCGAACTAGGAATTTTGAAACCCAAACCAAGTATCAAGAGAAACCTAGAAAAGTAAATGTATTTAAGTAATTGGAAAAGACTTCATGAAATGATAATGCTAACATTTAAATATAAGGGAAATAAACATGTCTTCAGGACCAAAATGTCTTCAAAGTGAGTCTATGGAGTTTAGGTTTTTTAAACAGTTCCTGAGGGATGGATTGTGGGTGTTTTTTCTTCTTTAAAATATAAGATTTCTCTCTGGGGGAGAAGGTTTATGGGGAGGTTTTCTGGAGGCAGCTTTATTTTCAATTACAAGTAAATTATCACCCAAAATCGCAGCCAGCTGATAAAAGTTCAGATCTTTTATTGTGTCCTTCAATATAGCCCGGTTAGCTCAGAGGCCTATCTCTCTGCTTGGTTCCAAGACCTCTTGCAGCTTTGTCCTTGGCTTCTGCCTCTGCTTTCTTCAGCCTCCAGCCAACACCAAGGTAGAAGATGAATGAATCTCTCTTGCCTCAAAGAGAGGGCTTGTGGGCTTCCTCCCAGAGTGCTCCTCTCCGAGCCCAGTCAGTGTTCCGGAGAAATTCCTTTCAGCTCTAAGAGCTTCATCCATATATATGATCTCCCAAAGGTTAACTCCTCCTTCTGGAGGCAGGGCTTAAGGGAGGTGTAAATTCGGATATCTCATACTAAACCGTGTAAACTCCAATGAGCACTTAAATATTTCTTGCTTCTATGAGCTCTCTAAAGGTGTGAACACAAGCATTGTTTCTATCAGTTGTTCTTAGTACCTTGTTTCAAGTTCAGGCCCAAAATTTCTCCTTCTAAGATCAAATCAATCCTATTGAACCATGCTAAATTAGATAATTATTGTCTCTATCAACTCTAATGGTTTAACAATTTGTAAAGATTCCAACAATGGATTAATTCTATTCTGATAGCTATGTTAGTGTAGAAAAGAGGAGAACAGGGTAGTCATTTAATTCTTTTCATCATTCTTACACTTGAAGAGTTTAAAAACATGGAGGAAAGGAGGTGAGAATGGATATCAGATAAACTCCACTCTTGAGTGAAAGACATAAAGAAAGGTTAAAGACAGGGTTTGTTATGTAAATACTTTAAACAACAGAGAAACAAATGGGAATGGGTCGGGGAGGAGATTTTTAAAAGGAAATAACAGGGAAGTGATAGCCATAAGCAAGATAAACTTCCCAACCATAGATTAAAAGAAGAGAGGGGGAAAGAAAAAGAAAGTAAAATGCATGAGAAGGGAAAGGAGAAAAGCAGGGAGGAAAGAGGAGAATCAAAGAGAGAAAATTAGAGGAAAGGAGAGGAGAGGAGATGAAAGAAAAGGAGAGGAGAAGGGAGAAGTTGAGAGAGGGGAGGAAAGAGGAGAGGAGTTAAGAAGAAAGAAAAGGGGAGAGGAGGAGAGGAAGAGAAAAGGGAGACTCACAGAGACAAGGAAAGAGACACAGAAAAGAAACTGGAAGATACAGAGAGATTCTTACAGAGAGAGACCCGCAGAGACAGAGAGACAGAAAATGAATAAAAATAGAGACATACAGAGATACAGAAACAGGGAGATGAATAGAGAAACAAAGACTAACAGAGTGAGAAACAGACACAAACAGAGACACACAAAGAGAAACGGAGACAGAAAGAGGAAGAAAATAGAGTCATAAAGAGAGACTCCCACAGAGAAAGACTCAGACACAGAGAAAAAAAGACAAAGAATCAGAATCAGAAAGATAAAGAGAGACTCTCACAAAAAGAGGCACAGAGGCACAAAGGGAGATACAGAGAAAGAAAAAAAGTAGGGACACAGTGATTCTCATAGAGAGAGCCACATAGAGCCACACAGAGAGATGCACACAGAGACACAAAGACAGAAACAACAAGAAAAATAGGGACACACAGAGAGACACCGAGAGAGAGCGAAACACACAAGGCACTGAGAAAGGACAATAACAGGGACCCATGGAGAAACTCATAGAAAGATATACTGAGATAGAAATGGGAAAAAACATCGAGACACACAGAAAGACTCTCACAGAGAGAGTAACAAAGACATAGAGAGACACATACAGAGACACAGAAACAGGAATAAAAATAAAAACATACAGAGAGAAACATAGAGACAGGCAGACATACAGAGACAGAGACAGGAAAAAATAGAGATGAATAGAGAGACTCTCACAGTGAGAGACACAGAGACAGAAACTAAGGTAATAACAGAAAGCTATAGAGAGACTGTCCCAGAGACAGACACAGAGACAAGGAGAGAAATACATGCAGAGACATAGGGACAGAAATAGGAAGACACAGAGAGACTGTCACAGATAGAAACCCATAGAGACAGAAACAGGAAGAAAAATAGAGATACATGGAGACTTTCATAGAAATAGAAAAAAATCAGACAGAGAGAGTGGCACAGAGACAGGCAAAGATACAGAGAATGAAACAAAAAGAAAAAAGAGGATCACCAATAGAGACACAGAAAGAAACGGCAAGAAAAATAGAGACATAAAATAAGACTTGCACAGTAAGAGACACGCAGATTCACACAATTGGGATTTTAAAATGTTATCTGAAATTGGAGATTGTAAACTATGTCCTAGTTATTTACATAATTTTATGGTTATATTTTAGATCACCTAGCCTTGGATTATAAAAAGATAATCCACACTTTTCCATTTCATTATTTGGCTGAGGGTGTAAAAACTCCTTCCCTCACTCCCTCTCTGAGTCCCCTGCTGTTTAAGTGAAATGTATTCACTTTTAAATTGCTTATATTATTAAAAGAGATAGCTTCATATCCTGAGTCTCTGATTATCTTAGAACAAAATCATTTGTGTAATGCTGAATATCTACTTAGATAAGATGTTATAACAATAGTTCCAGTGGTTAATAATGCAAAGATCTTTTAAGAGAAGTTTTCATTTTTGCTTAACTGCAAATTCTCTGAAAACCATTTCAAAACCCATTATTTCTACTATGATTAACCATTTATTTAGTTTATATTAACATGATCTGCATTTTAATGTGATACCAATTGTTCTTTTGCTAGCAAAACCTCTTCATTATTTTTTTCTTGCACTTTCTGCCATGCATATTAAAAGAAATCACCGCACAAGAATGCCTGCCATCAAATCAGCACTGACATAGTTTCAGTTATGCACAATGATTTGTGAGCCTCTTTTTCTTAGACCTGAAGTTTCCAATGTCCAACTCGGCTGAGAGATATTTTTTAGGACTATGACAAATGCTATTTCTGTTGAATTTGAATCCAGGTATGCGCGATAGAGCAATAAGTCATAAAACCTACTATCCCAAAGTAATACCACTGAACTCCTAAAAATATGCAGGTGGAGATTTCTTTGTTTCTAGCTGGGTAAAAAGGAATTTTCAGGACAGCTTTTGACTTCTACTCAAGGTTAAATTCTTCTCATTTGATTTCCCAATTGTGTTCCTTCCTACAGGGATTTTTTAATCAATTTCTGAGTCTGACAAGAGGATAAAATTGTTATGACATGTATCATCTTCATTTGTGATTCATACTTGAAATCAAACAAACCTTAAAATGATTTCTCCAGTTATAATTGTGTCCCTGCTTTATTTTTTCTTTTAATAGCAAATTTCCATATTTGGAGTAAGTTTTCAGCTTGAAAGGCAGGAACCAAACACAATTATGTAACACCTTGCTATTTTTCATCTGAAATGCATAAATCATTGGGTAAATATATATTTGGTCTCATCATCTGCCTGTAACTAGACATAGAATATTTATCTAGGGATACAACAGTTTGTGAGACCCAGCTGCTACTCTAATAATGCAGTGCAACTTAAAATACAGAATTTTAGTGCACAGTCTTCTTAGAAGATGTAATTTATGGAGTATTATGTATTACATCAATGCAAAAGTCAATTTTATTTTAGCTAATAACATTTGCTTGTACTACATCTATGCATATACCAAGCTATGCAGCCAGTCTTATACGGGTCTCTCCCAGTCTGTCTTGTAACAGTCCTTTGTGGACTGGTCTTTCTATCTAAAATTCCTATCTCTCTAGAGGCAATTGTATGACCTGTTAGGGTTATACATATATATATATATATATATATATATATATATATATAATACATATATTATGTATATACACACACACACACACACACACACAAATATATATATATATATATAAAACCTGTTATCCTGGTGGGATCCCACTTTCTAAAAATTGATTTTGGATTAAATATTGTAAAGGGCAGGAACTCAGTATGATTGATTTAATCCTACAACAAGATGTTAACTCAGTGGAATTGATAAGGCAATGGTTATCTAGTTTAGCATGTGAGTTCTCTAGTTCAGTATGATTGACTTAATCTTACAACAAATAATGGTTCCCTAGTGATAGAATGATTGATTTATACTCAATATACTGTCATGATATAATTGTAAGAGAGTATATAACCTGGGGATAAACTCAGCCAGACACAGACTTCAAGATAGAGACCATCCTGGTGGTTCTCCTGCCTCCTGCACTAAAACCAAGACCCATTCCAGAGGGCCTCCAGAAAGCTAGCCTGGGCCCCAGGTGAAGGAGACAGACTGTGAAGGAGACAATGAATACTTTGGACTTCATCCCTGACTATTCTTGTGGTGATTATTCTGCTGAAAACAAGACTGGTCCCAAGACCTCCAGAAAGCTAACCAGGACATTACAAAATATAACTTCAGCTGCCCCAAAAGCAATCTCTCTCATGAGGATCTCAGTGACTCGCTTTGCTTGGCACCTCACTTATAATGTTAATTCATCCCTAAGGGCATCTTTTTTTTTTAAAGTAGGACCTTTGTCCAATGGCCAATATATGGGTTACAGTCTTGTACTGGTGGAGGTCTCTAGAAACACAAGGTCCCCGAAGACTCTATCCCACCCCCAATCCTTTTAATTGTTACTTCTGGGTTTCTCTACCAATTGAATGCAGGTATCTCTTTGAAAATAGCACAGTCTCTTTTAAAAGACAAGATTCTTGAGTAGCTCTTTACAAAAGTCTGCTCTGACTGGCATTCTCATTCCCCACCCCTCTTCAAATATTTGTGAAAACCCTAACAATAGGAATGCCTCTAGTTGGAGACCCCCTCAACCAGTCATTTTCTGTCCTAAATCTCTGCTTATTAGGTTCATTTTCTTCTAGGCTTTGATCAATTCAACTTCAAATGATTACACTAGACAGCTGTATTGCACGGCTTGGGGATTTGACTGGGAACTCACTGGATGATGCTTCAAGCACCTTCTGCCCACCACTCAAGCTCAGCATCCCTCCAGACTGGGATCCTGTAGGATGATTCAGGTCTATATTCCTTCTCAGCAGAAAGTAATTTCGCAAGGTTGGACATTGTCCATACCCCAAGGACTTTGGGACACATTTGTTTTGGGGGTACCATTTTGTTGGGACATATGGACTCCAACAAAATACTATGCAGTATTTGACTGGGCCCTAGTAAGGAGCAAACTGATTATGTGCCAATCTTCTCTATTGTACTCTGGTATGCACCCTTTGTATCATTAAACTTTGGCCTCAGTTAATCTCTAATGTTGATTCTCCACAGGCCACTGTAGGTCACTCCCAGCTTCTGGACACTAAACAATTGTCTCTGGATTTGGCCTCTAAGATTTTAGTGCCATTCTTCTAGACCCACTCCTGTTTAGGGATTCCCAACCCAATTTTTGAAAGATTTCATTAATAAATAAAAGAGTGGGGAAATGATGACATCCTGGGTTACTAGGTGAGGTTGGCAAAGAAAGCCTGAACTACAGATGAATATAATCCCAGAGGAAAGCAGGAAGGGCACTGACGGCAGTCAGCTCAGCTTTATAGTCATACCCTATTGAGGTCTTGGGTAACCCCACGTTACTCTATCCATTTGGACTCTTGTTATGACAACCCCAAAGGTTATATTTCCCCTATATATCTGTCCATGGCTTACACCATCTTTGCTGAACCTCTTGGAATAGCAGACCATGGCATTCTGCCTCATGTGTTCTTTCTTCCCATCCTCTCCCCCACACCACCCCCGCCTCGTGGTGTCCTTTTTTTTTTCTTATAGCTAACTAATTCTTTTAGGATGCTAAACTCCTCTATGGATTTAGCTCTCCAGGTAAGGGCATATTGTCACTTCACTGAATATTCCCTTTCTCCTTATTTATTTTGAGTTTTACTGGGGAATTTGCCTTTTATTCTTTATTTGTTAGGCAGATATTTCAGATTAAAATTTAGTTATTTTAAGAGGATGGTTATTTAATTTTCTGTTAGAATTCTTACAAAGTGATAAGTCAGTTGCCTAGTTAGCGTGGTACTGAGCAAATCCTCTAGCTCATTAATGTAATTTAAGTACTCACTGGAGTTCACACTCTTGGGAGATTCACAAGTCAGAAACCCATAATCCCACTCTCAGATACCATAATTCCACTCTCTCAGAGGAGGAGTCGACCTTTGGAAGATCATATATAAGAAGCAGACAGAGGCTCACTCAGGAGTTCAGATGAAAAGATTGAGAGGGGAGCGTCAGTTCAATTCAGAAGAAGGCAAGCTCGAGGGCCAAAGGGCACTCTGGCACAGACACAGGAGCACTTTGGGAGATATGGAAGCCCACAAGCCCACTCGCAGAGGTGGAGTCAGATTCATTCCATTTTCCACCTTTGTGCTGGCTGGAGGCTGAAGGACAAACCTTTGGATTTGGAGACATTTGGAGCAAGCCTTGGAACCAAGCAGAGAGATAGGCCACCAAGAAAACTAACCGGCTATTTTGGAGGAAACAAAAAACATCTGAACTTTTATCACCTGACTGCATTTGGAGTGATTATTACTCTTAACTGAAACTAAAGCTGCCTCCAGAAAACCTCCCCAAGAAACCTGCTCCCAGAGAGAACCATTATATTTTAAAGAAGAGAACACCACACTTTCATGAATTAAGTAGGATTGATTCAAGCCTTTCCCCTTTCTTTGATTTAGAACATAGGTGGTCATGAGCTCCCTAACTTCTCAAGGAGGTAAGAACCCCAAAAGAAGGTGATCACGCCTTTCCTGACTGTTCAAAAAAGAAGTGAAAACACCAGAAAAAGAAGGTGGTCACACCCTCCCTGACATCTCAGGAAGGGAGATGAAAACAGCAAAGGAAATGAAGAATCAAATCAGATTAGCAGGTTTCTAAAGGGGCTCACTCTTAAAATAGGTATACATAAATCCATCAATATGGGAGACATTACACATAATTACTTAAGCACATAACAATATAACACAGGCTAGTAGTAATGTAACAACATGAATCAACATGAGAATTTATACACATCCATAAGTCCTAGAAATAGTCCAAAAGGAATCCATTGTCCATTAGTTCATGTGCCAGGAATCCAATAGTTCCTGTTCTGCAATAGTCTCATCAAATTTTTTTCATCTCAAGGAATCCAATGATTCCTGCTGGTTTTCAAGAACTGAAAGCTGAAGATTTTAAGTTCTTTTAACACTCTCATTGTCAGCCATGCTCTTTCAGTGTCAGATGTTTCTTAAATCTTCTCCTTTGTTTTGAGTTTTTTCTCTTTTCTGTTTCTCTCTGATGGACAAGGCAATACAGCTCTTGGCACCCATCTGATTCCTTCTCCACCTGTAGAGATACAAGCAAACCCTCTTCCCCAAGCAGTTAACCTATCTAATTCCCTTCTATTTACCACTTTTGGGATTTCTCCTCATCATCTGGCAATTACATTGGAGCCGATTGCACTGGACACTGCCCTGTTGGGTTAAAAAAACCTCTATTATCTCCAACTGTAATCTCTTTCTGCTATCTGACTATTTTTAGGCTGATTGATCACATCAGAGTCCTGATCTTGTAAAGACTCTCTGGGTGTAACCTCAGCTGCCATCATGCCCCATCTATCTTTTGTATATCTTGGAGCTGGGCCCTGCCTCTCATTTCTCTGGGCCAGTCTACATTCTGAGGCCCAGTGAAAGCCTCGGTTGCATTTTGGACATGGGGTTTTGGGTTTTATTCTCTCAGCCTGTCCTCTCACTCTATTTCTATATCTACACTGAGCTCTCAAATGTCCAACTTTTCCATAATGAAAACATCGACAAATTTCTCTAGAAGTCCCTTGCCAAGAAGGACCCTGTCTTCCCATGTTCATCATAGTTTGGGTATAATAAGCATTTGTGCCCACTGTGGCACAGCATCTTATGATCTCCTCTAAAGGAGCATCTTTGTCTGGTCCCCATATAATTCTTTTGCAAACGTCATTGGCATTTTCCTTAGGCAGATGTCTGGTCATTATTTCTGTAGCTGCATTATCTCCAGTGGTTCTTATTACAGCTGTTTGAAAACATCCCAGAAAATCAGCAAAAGGTTCATTGGGACCTTGCTCTATTTTTGTGAAGGCTTTACATCCATCTTTTTGTCCAGGGAGAGAACCCCAAGCTTTTATTGCAGCCTTGGAAATTTGCTCATACACTGTTATGGGATAATAAATTTATTCTTAATTCTCTCCATGCTGATTTTCACCAGCTAGTTGGTCAAAAGTGATTTGTCCAATAGCTCTTGTCTGCCTATTGCGTTGGGCTTGAATCCTACATAATTCATGAAACTCCAAAAGCCACGATAAATTTTGTCCAGATTCTAAACATGTTCTAGCTATGGATTTCCAACCATTTGGGGTTAAGATTTCATAAGACAAATTATCTAGTAACAGCTTAACATAAGGGGATGTAGCCCCATGAAGAGCGCAACCCTTTTTCAAATCTAATTTTTTCCAAATTAAAAGGAGTGCATTTTCTCTCTTTTTGACCTGAAGAGTCAAACTTTTCAATCACAGGATATGCATGTATAAAATCAGATATATCTTCTCCTTCATTTTTTGCCTTAATTAATGCCTTTTGTAATCTTGTCACAGGCTCCTTAATAGGTGGTTCTGATTGCATTACTGCCTCTCCCCCTCTTTCTTCTCCTCCATCCATGAAGGGTTAATTGAAGGGAGGGTCATGAGATGTGTGATACTTCACAGCAAGAGAAATTAGATCATTCCACATTGTACTTAGTACACATATTGTGTACTAAGTACACAAATTGTACTTAACTCCATTCTTATCTGATTCTTCCTCCTTTTCACCTAGTTTAGTTGGCACCTCCCCCTCTTGCTTTCTTTTTTCCTTATTCTAACACTTATAAAATTTCCTAAACCCAGTTGTATTAAATTATCTGTATTAAGTATGTCTTTTGAAATTGAATCAGGTTCATTTTTATTGTAGAATTGACAAAGATCCTCTCCTACTAATTTCCACTCCTCTAGATCCAATTCTTTTTCCATAGAGAAACAAGGACATATGTGCTTTACAATTTCTAAAAGTTCAAGATCTGCTGCAAACTTATAATCAAACCTTGGCTTTTCATAACCTTAACAATGCTCTCTAAACATTTTCCTTGAACAGAAACAGAAGGCTGTTTTCTAAACATCTGTCCCAACTTAGCTGAAATTCTACTTTAACTCTCTTAACAAAATTTCTTTGTTGTACTCACCCTAATTTCTGGGTTGAGGAGACTTTTCCACTGGATTCAGGATCAGAGGCTTTTCCACTGAGATCAGAGTCCTATCAGGGCACCAAAATGTGGTGTTCTCTTCTTTAAAATATAATGGTTCTCTCTGGGAGCAGGTTTCTTGGGGAAGTTTTCTGGAGGCAGCCTTAGTTTCAGTTAAGAGTAATAATCACTCCAAACACAGCCAGGTGACAAAAGTTCAGATCTTTTATTGCTTCCTCCAAAATAGCCCAGTTAGTTTCTCTCTGCTTGGGTCCAAGAGCTCCCTCCAAATGTCTCCAAATCCAAAGCTTTGTCCTTCAGCCTCCAGCCAGCACAAAGGTGGAAAATGGAATGAATCTGACTCCACTTCCAAGAGTGGGCTTGTGGGCTTCCATAATTTTCCATTGACTTTGTAGTATGGGCTTCTCCCAGTCAGTCCTGTAACAGTCCTCAGATAATCCATATTCTCAAATAATGCATATTAACTGAAGGAAGTGAGGGAGTACAAGCAACTGAGATGGCAAATTAAAACAAATAAACAAAAAAAAACCCCTCAGTTTCTTCAGAACATTTAAAGGTTAACAATCTTGGAATTCCAGGAGAATGCCTTGAATTGCATTTTTGATTTACTGGAGACCCTTATTTCCCAAAAGACATTAACAGTCATTCTCCCCTGTTATTACACAGATATATATTCATAATCTTGCATTCCATGAGTTTGCCTTGAATGCATTTTCGATTTAGTGGATACTCTCATTCTACCCTCAGTTAGTTAGCTATGTCCTTATTCATTTAAAGGACTGAGACTGCCTATTCTACTATTCTGTCTTTTCCCAAAAGACATTAACAGTCATTCCTCCCTGTTAAATGCAGATATTATTCTCTAAAATTTGGCAGGGCTTTCTTTCAGTAGGTTTTTGTGAAACTCCTGGTGAGCTCTTGGGGTTACAAAAGTGCTCAATCTCAGCAACCGTAGACCACAATTCATTATTCTCATTTTGTTGAGTGAGGGATAGATCTCTTTCAGTTCAACCCCAATTCATTCCCTATAGGATTTCTTCAAAGGTAAATTGAATTTTGAGGAGATACCCTACTACAAGTAAGGGAAGGCTTATATTACCAATTAGAAAGGTCTGAGTGGTTATTATCCTTTCCAGTATGAAGGGAGAACCAAAATTATATCACAATGTTGGAGACAGATTATAGAATATATTCACTATGGACTGATGGAAGCAATACAAGCTCAGGAGGTTTGATTACAGGTGGGGCACAAATAGTCCTTATGAACATTTGGACATGTGATGGCTCTAAATTTATACATCTCATGTTTCTTTTGAGCTACTGCCATTCTACCTTCCTCATAGAACCCAGGGACAACCCAGTTCACAGAACACAGGGACAACAGAGCTGGAGACCTAAAAGATACTCTAAGGCAGTGAAAGCTCTTTGGGAGGTTTGGAGTGAACGCATCTAGATCTTTGCTTGCTGGATGACCAAGGCAGTTCATTCTCTAATATTTTCCACTCATGCCCCTTCCCTGAAGGTGTTCATAGATACACAGTGTTTACATTTAAGGTTAGGGTTAGAGTCAGGAATTAGGGCTAGAGTCCGGAACATAGCTTTTTCTTTGACCAGTGTGTTCTGCCTCAAGGCCAGAACTGACTCCCAGCTTGGGCTGCTGCCAGGCTTAGTTTTCCAAAGGCCTCCAGGAATGGAGCTAATTCTCAGAGAAGCCAATGCTATTGTCCCTTCTGAGCCCACCTGTGTGAAGATCGTTTGGTGTGAACATCTGGTGTACACACCATTTCACTACCTGTAATAATACCCACTGTAGGAAACCCAATGGGTAACCCTGAACAATCTCTTCCTTTGCAAAAATATCTAATGTTGATTAGAACAAGGTGGAGGCTTCTAGGGGTAAACAAAGCAAAGGTAGTGAGATATCTCCCAGGAGCAGGAGCTCACTCCCTTCTGTGGTGCAGATACATGTGAAATTCAATCATTTTCCTGGAGAGGTAACAATTTAGCTGCATCTTGGAGAAGCAGAGTATCAGTATCCAGAGATAATAAAGAGGCAGGAAGTGTTAGAGTCCATTCTAAGAAAGAGGAACACTATCAATCAGTCCATCAATATTTATACCATGCCTACTAGGTGCCAGGACTTCCATTGAGTGCTGGTGAGGCCAAACGGGCAGAAGGCAAGTTTTTGTGTTGCTCCTTCCAAAGCTCTTAGTCTAATGGTGGAGATACTACATCCACAACTCTACTGAACCATGCTACATACAGGAGAAATTAGAAAGTCCACAGTGGAAAGTGCTAGGATTAAGATGGATGGAAAAAGGCTGCCTGCTAAAGGTGGGATTGATCTGGGGGTTGAAGGATATAAGGGAACCCAGGAGGAAGAAGGGAGGTGAGATACATCCTGGGTATGGAGGGACAGCCAGAAAAATTGTCCAGAGTGGGAAGATGAATGATCTTGTGTGAAGAACAGCCAAGAAACCAATGGCACTGGACCAAAGAGTTCATGGGGAAGTGTCATATAGAGAACACTGGAAAGGGCAGGGGAAGGGAGAGGTTCTAAAGGGTGTTGAATGCTACAGAAGGGAATTGATACTGGATCCTGGAGGTGACGGGGAGCCACAGGAGTTTATGGAGTCCAGAGGTGGGAAGGTGGGATGACATGGTCTGCCAAGTGTGAGCAAAGTCACAAAGATGAGGAAATCAGAATGAATTCACGGCATGTGAAGATGTCTACATTTCCAGAGTCATTCAGTCCATGATCCAGGGAAGCTGAGATAAAGCTAGACTTCTTGCCTGTGGAAGGGGAGAAAGAGGGTTCTGGGGCAGGAGCTCCTGGGGATGGGGAGTCTGTTCTTTCTTCTAGGACATGAAGAGCCAGTAAATCTTGAATTGAATCTTTCTTCTTTCTTCCAGGACATGGAGAGCCAGCAAAGTAATTGAAGCTGGAAAGTGAACCATTTACTGTGATAATTTAAGCAAATGTGTCCCTCTGACATGCTTCAGCAATCTCCCTGCTTCACAGAATAGAGCCTCTCAGAGCTTCCAGGCATCTTGGGCACCATGTTGGCTTCTGCCTACTTCTCCAGAATCTCCTCCCCAACAGCCCATTGCAAGCAGGCCTCCAAGGAGAGGGCACTCACTCCTTTCTAAGGCTATCCATTTCATTTTGCATATCAGGAAGTATGATCATATATACAAGGTCCCCAGAAAGTCAGCCCCAAATCTGGGATTTGACTCTCATAACCTGACACTTCTTAGAGGTGTGAGCCTGGCTCAGGATTTCCCTTTACTAGTCTTACTTTTCTCATCTGTAACCTGCCATCTCGGGGAGGGAGTAGGGGAAGGAGGGAAAAGATGGAACAGAAGGTTTTGCAAGGGCCAATGCTGAAAAATTACCCATGCATATATCTTGTAAGTAAAAAGCTATAATAATATAAATAAATATTACATTATATTAAAAAATGAATGCCCATGACTGAGTAGTATCCCCTTTCCTAGCTGAGACTCTAAACAGGGGTAATTCAGTGAAAATCAGAAGCCTGGATAAAATCCAAGCCCAAGGCATTCAGTATCATGGGTTCCCCTGTTCCATCCTCTTCCTGCTTGATCTGTGTTTAGACCCTATATGCTGAAGCTTCAAGCAATTAAAGTCAGGATTAAACAAGACCTGGCAATTACAGAAAGAGAGAGGAAGGAAGGGAGGAAGGGAGAGACAGTGACATAGAAAAAAAGAGAAACAGAACAAGTTTGTAATATAATACTCAAAAAGATAAAAGACATGGACTGATAACTACAAATAATTCACTATATATTTAGGTATAAAGCTAAGTATAATTCTATAAAAGGAAAAATGGATCATTATTGGAATAGAGGATACATTTCTGTAATAAAAAAAAAATCAGAGCAAACTAGGAACTTTGGACCCCAAACTAAAGATCAAGAGAAATCTAGAAAGGTAAAAGTATTTTGAGTAATTGGAAAGGACTTCATGAAATGATAAAAGTAACAAAAAGAAAGGAAACATATGTCTCTTCAGAACTGCAATGTCTTCAAAGGGAATACATGGAATTTAGGAGTTTTAAAGTGTTCCTGAAGGTGGATTAGTCCGGTGTTGGGGATAAGAACTCACTATTTGACAAAAATTGCTGGAAAAAATGCAAACTAGTATGGCAGAAACTAGGCATTGACCCACACCTAATACCATAGATCAAGATAAGATCGAAATGAGTTCATGGTCTAGACATAAAGAATGATATCATAAATAAATTAGAAGAACATAGGATAGTTTACCTCTCAGACCTGTGAAGGAGGAAAGAATTTGTGGCCAAAGAAGAACTAGAGATCATTATTGATCACAAAATAGAAATTTTTGATTATATCAAATTAAAAAGCTTTTGTACAAACAAAACTAATGCAGGAAATTTGATAAAATCCAACATCCATTCCTAATAAAAACACTTGAGAGGATAGGAATAAATGGACTTTTCCTTAAAACAGTCAGGAGCATATATTTAAAACCGTCAATAAGCATTGCATAAATGGGGAAAAACTGGAACCTTTCCCAGTAAAATCAGGAGTGAAACAAGGTTGCCCATTATCACCATGATTATTCCATATTGTATAAGAAATGTTAGCCTTGACAATGAGAGTGGAGAAAGAGATTAAAGGAATTAGAGTAGGTAAAGAGGAAATCAAACTATCACTCTTTGAAGATGATATGATGATATACTTAGAGAACCCCAGGGCTTCTACTAAAAAGCTATTAGAAATAATTCACAACTTTAGCAAAGTTTCAGGATACAAAATAAATCCACATAAATCCTCAGCATGTTTAATCACCACCAACAAAATCCAACAGCAAAAGATAAACAAAGGGAAATTCCATTCAAAATAACTGTCGATAGCATAAAATATTTGGGAATCTATCTACCAAAGAAAAGTCAGAAAATATATGAGCACAATTAAAAAAAAACTTTCCACACAAATAAAGCCGATTTTAAATAATTGGAAAAATAGTAAGTGCTATTAGATAGGCCAAGGAGTATAAATGATGACAATACTCCCCTAAACTAATCTATTTATTTAGTGCTATACCCAATCAGACTCCCGAAAATATTTTAATGATCTAGAAAAATAACAAAAAAAATTCATATGGAAGATCAAAAGGTCGAGAATCTCAAAGGAATTAATGGAAAAAAAATCAAATGAAGATGGCCTAGCTATACTTGATCTAAAACTATATTGTAAAGCAGCGGTCAACCAAAACCATTTGGTATTGGCTAAGAAATAGATTAGTTGATCAGGGGAATAGGTTAGGTTCACAAGACAAAATAATCAACTATAGCAATCTAGTGTTTTACAAACCAAAAGATCCCAACGTTTGGGATAAGAATTCATTATTTGAAAAAATCTGCTGGGAAAACTGGAAATTAGTTATGGCAGAAATTAGGCATGGACCACACTTAACATCAATATACCAAGATAAGATCAAAATGGGTCCATGATTTAGGATAAAGAATGAGATTATAAAAAAATTAGAGGAACATAGGAAATTTGGCCTTCAGACTTGTGGAGGAGGAAGAAATTTATGACCAAAGATGAAATAAAGATCATTATTGATCACAAAACAGAAAAATTTTGATTACATCAAAAAAAATCTTTGTACAAAAAAAACTAATGCAAACAAGATTAGAAAGGAAAACAACAAACTGGGAAAATATTTCACAGTTAAAGGTTCTGATAGGGGCCCCATTTAAAATATATAAAGAATTGACCTTAATTTATAAGAAATCGCCATTCCTCCAATTAATAAATGGTCAAAGGATATGAAAGACAATTTTCAGATGATGAAATTGGAAACTATTTCCACTCATATGAAAGTGTTCCAAATCACTATTGATCAGAGAAATGCAAAAAAGACAACTTGAGATACCAATAAACACCTGTCAGATTGGCTAAGATGACAGGAAAAAAATAATGATGATTGTTGGAGGGGATGTGGGAAAAACTGGGACACTGATGCATTGTTGGTGGATTTGTGAAGGAATCCAACTTTCCTGGAGAGCAATCTGGAATTATGCCCCAAAATTATCAAACTGGCATTCCTTTGATCCACAGTTTACTAATGGGCTTATACCCCAAAGAAATACTAAAGAAGGGAGAGGGACTTATATGGGCCAAATGTTTGTGTCAGCCCTGTTCATAGTGGCTAGAAACTGGAAAATGAATGGACGCCCATCATTGGAGAATGGTTGGGTAAATTGTGGTATATGAATGTTTGGAATATTATTGTTCTGTAAGAAAATGACCAGCAGGATGAATACAGAGAGGGCTTGGAGGGACTTTTAATGAACTGATGCTAAGTGAAATGAGAAGAACTAGAATATCATTATAACATCAACAACGATACTGTATGGAAGTGGATTTATTCGACAAAGAGAAGATCTTAACTCAGTTTCAGGATCAATGATGGACAGAAGCAGCTACACCCAAAGAAAAACACTGGGAAAATGAATGTAACCTGATTGCATTTTTTGTTTTTCTTCCGGGTTATTTTTACCTTCTTAATTCAATTCTTCCTGTGCAACAAGAGAACTGTTCGGTTCTGGACACATGTATTGTATCTAGGATATACTGTGACATATTTAAATGTATAGGGGTCGCCACTTGGGGGGGGGGTGGAGGGAGGGGGGGAAAAGTCAGAACAGAAGGGAGGAAGGGGTAATGAAAAATTACCCAAGCATGGGTTCTAAAAAAGTTAAAATACTAATGGGAAAGATTAGGAAGGGAAAACAAAAACTGGGAATACATTTTTTTCAAAGGTTCTATTAAAGGCCTCAATTAAAATATATAGAGAATTGACTCTAATATATAACAAATCAAGCCATTCTCTAATTGATAAATGGTCAAAAGTTATGAACCGACAGTTTTCACATGAAGAAATTGAAACTACTTCTAGCCCTCATATGAAAAGATGCCCAAGTCATTATTAATCAGAGAAATCCAAATTAAGACAACTCCTGAGATACCACTATACACCTGTCAGGGATTGGCTAAGATGACAGGAAAAAATAATGCTGGAATGTTGGAGGGGATTTGGGAAAGCTGGGACAGTGATACATTGTTGATCGAATTTTGTGAGTACATCCAGAATTCTGAGGACCAAGGAACTATGCTCAAAAGTTATCAAACTGTGATGTCCTTTGATCGAGTGTTACTATTGGGCTTATATCCCAAAGAGATATTTAAAAAGGGAAAGGGACTCGTATTGCAAAAATGTTTGTGGCAGCCCTTTTGTAGGAAATTGAATGGATGTCAATCAATTGGAGAATGGCTGAATAAATTATGGTATATGAATGTTATGGAATAGTATTATTCTGTAAGAAATGACCAGCAGGATGATTCCAGAGATGCCTGGAGAGACTTACATGAACTGATCCTGAGTGAAATGAGTAGAACCCATAGATCATTATACACTTTAACAATACCATAGGAGTATCAATTCTGATGGACGTGGCCCTCTTCAGCAATGAGATGATCCAAATCAATTTCAATTGTTTAGTAATAAAGAGAACCAGCTATACTCAGCAAAAGAACTCTGGAAAATGAGTGTGGACCACAACATAGCATTTCCACTCTTTCTATTATTGCCTGCTTGCATTCTTATTTTCCTTCTTAATTCTCTTTGTAAATTTGATTTTTCTTGTGCAACAAGATAACTGTATAAATATGTATACATATATCGTATTTAACATATACATTAACAAATTTAACATGTATGGGACTACCTGTCATCTAGGGGAGGAGGTGGGGGGAAGGAGGGGAAAAGTTGTAACAGAAGGTTTTGCAAGGGTCAATGTTGAAAAATTAATCCATGTTGTTTTGTTAAAATGAAAAGCCATAATAAAAAAAAAGAAAATATTCACGGCCTTGACTATTGATCTATTGAAGAATGAATATTGATCTTCTAGATCTGTGTCAATTTCAAATAGACTTTGAATATCAGAACTTTATTCACACACAAAAAAAATCTCAAATGAAAAGAAAAATGTTATCTAATAGCATTTCTGATTTCCAATGGTTTCTCTCAAACAATTTCTATTCTAATTTTTATTTAGAATTACAATAATAACACAAGCAATAAATTTCAGATGACATCAATTACATTTCCAAATTATTACAAATGAAAATCATTGACCTTATTAGCATTGACATTTTAAAACCACTTTAAAGTTATCAGATATGGAAGAATAACATTCAATTAATGAAATAATAACTATAGCTCTCAGCATATGCCAGGCATTGTGCCAAGCATTTAACAATCATTATATTATATTGATCTCACAACAACAACCTTGGGAGGAGGGTACCATTTTCTTTACAAATCAGGAAACTGGGGCAAAGAGAAATAAGATAACTTGCTTAAAATTTCACAGTTAATACATTTCCACAACTGGAACAGAAGGTGGGGAAAAGGGGTGGCTCAGCAGAGGTTGAATGGCTTTCCCCACCTCCTATTCTCATTCCAGGTACTGTCAGGGGCAACTGGACCTTCCTAGGCAGCAATTGGGCACAGAGCCACTGGGGTCACTGTCAGTGTGTGGCCCTACTATACAGACAATTCAATTCCTACTAATTGGCTATTGCACTCTACTTCCACTAGGTGTGGCAGAATGTAATTTAAAGTTTTCCTAAATTTTAATCTTACTTGAGAACAGAGGGGCTAACAGAGATATGGGATGAAATGTTCTGAATAATAGAGATACATTCATGACTCCAGGTGAAGGGAATGGGGAGGGCAGAGGATCAAATTAATGTACATTGCTTCACCAGGTCATCCTAGTATCAACTTGGCCCTGACTGAAGAAAGAATCCCTGGGAACTCTGACCATGACACTTAGATTCCCAGGACCTAAGCAGCCCTCTCAGTAGGCTCAGGGGACCACTACTTTGCAGCACTTTAATGTATTTTTCCTCAGCCAAAGAACAGAGCTTAGGATTTTGGTTCCCTTTTAGACTTTAGCACTAAAGCATTGCAAGTGAAATGTTCTTTCATTATTGTGGTGTTTTTCTTCTTTAAAATATAATAGTTTTCTGTGTGGGAGCAGGTTTCTCAGGGAGGTTTTCTGGAGGCAGCCTTAGTTTCAGTTCAGATTAAATAATCACCCCAAACGCAGCCAGCTGATAAAATGCAAACGTTTATTTTCTCCTTCCAAAATAGCCCGGTTAGTTTTTCTTAGAGGCCTATCTTTCTGCTTGGTTCCAAGAGCTCTTGCCGCTAGTCCTTTGCCTCTGCTCCCTTCAGCCTCCAACCAGCACAAAGGTAGAAAATGGAATGAATCTCTCTTGCCTTCGAGAGAGGGCTTCTCTCTGAACTGACTTGATGTTCCCCTCTCAAACTTTTCAGCTGAACTAACTCTGACTGACTCACTGAAGCTCTATTCATGCTCCTTCTCTGAGAATGGGATCCGAAAGTGGGATTGTGGGATCCAAGAGTGGGATTATGGGTTTCCTCCCAGAGTGCTCTCTGGCCCTAAGAGCTTCTTGCTTATATGAGCTCTCTAACGGTGTGAACATAAGCATTGTTTATATCAGTTCTACTTAGTACCTTGTTTCAATTTCTGGCCCATAACATCTCCTCATAAGATCAGATCAATCATACTGAAATTAGATAATTTTTGTCTCTACCAACTCTAATGACTTAACAGCTTGTAAGGATTCCAACACATTATCTCTTCTATGAGACCGAGTTCTTCTACTGCTGCAGTGCATGGTTTTTCACACATTCTAACCTAATGTAGATCTAAGTGAAAGTTCCTGGGAGGTCTCTGGATTTCTCTTACCTCCCAGTCACAGGCTCGAAATCCAGGCTGAAAGATAATTTTTATTTAAGACTTGTGGCCGGCCATCAGTCGCTGAGGTCTTGTTCCAGGACACGCTACAGCCTGACGAGATCAGCCTCTCAGTGCTTTTGCTGCTGCTGCCCGCCTTAGGTCCTGGGCGTAGCACAGGTGTGCAGGGCTTGGGAAATAGCCCAAAGGAAAGAATAAAGCAGTAAGAGTTTTATCCAGCATCCCTGAAGTCTAATCCAGGAACTAGATGGGAGAGGAAAGAGAAGATTCTTTGGAAATATCCCCATTATCCTCAAATCGAATCAAAGCTAATTATCAGGGTTCCTTGTAGTTGTCATAATTTAAAAGCAGCCAGGATTGGTGCTGAGACCTAAGCACCTTTCTTATTAATGAGTTCTTTTGGGTCTAAGGGTGAGGAACCGATCCCCATAGCAACCAGGCCTAATCCTATTGAGAGAAGTGTTTAAAAGCACCTCAGAGGTATCTGGAATTGGTAGATTAAGAGTCTCTTTCCTAGGGAAAAAGTATGTGAGATAAAAAAGGCTATGTATGACCACACTTGGTATATCTGGGGCTTGAAAAACACTCACCCAAGTGAATCTATCCTTTCCCTTTTGTGAGATAATTGCTTTCCATTGACTTTACCCCACTTGTTAAGGTAAAAATAGGGCAATTGAAACATTTAAAAAATACAGAAAAGAAAAAAAATGGAAAGATGTTCAGAGGGAAACACAGACATGCAGGAAAGTTTTGAAAGGAATATGTAAAATTATATGCTAAAAAAACCTCAAACCAAGTAGTATGTAATGGAGAGTCATGGTTTTATACACAATCCCCATTTTGTGTGCTGCTGTGTATTTAGAACTATTTCCTTTTGATGTTCAAGTACAGAATAAAAAATGAAGAACATACTGTTGGTTGATATATTTAAAGTGAAGTTAGAATATAATGACAAAATGCCATTTGGAGCAAACAAAAATAGAGAGAGTGGGTTGGAAGTCATTATTACCCAGCTGCATGTAGAACAGATTTTAATAGGTTAATATTTCCTCCCTATTTTTCATGGTATTACTATAGTGCTGCACTGTCAATGATGTTGATTAAACGTACCAACAGATTATCACATGCAGAACATATAATAATAATGACCTTGAAATGCTGACTAATTAGGTTCTGGTGGTACCAATAAGTGGGAATTGAGCAACAAATAACAAAGTTGTCGATTGGTATCTGCTTCCAAATGCTAATGTCCCAGTATGTGTCTGGGACCTCTTTTTGCTCAAGTCCAAGACATCTCCCTGTGCTGGAATACTCTGTGTGGAGGCTTCTGATGCCAGGAGCTCATAACACCACATACTCCCCTGGGTCCTTCCCCCAAATACCACCACCTGAGCCTAGGGCATTCTTGAGAAGGACACTGTCCTCACAAGTGCTTGGCCCATAGGTCCGGTAGACTGCCATGGTGAATGAGGTTCCTGGAGGCAATGCTGTTTTGGGATTAATGGGGCCTCAAAACCTTCAGAGATGAGGTTGGGTGCCAATAAAAACCAACATCCCAGGTGTTGCTTGGGTTCAAGACAATAATCTCTTGGAGATCTTGTGGGCAGATTCTCCACACTTAGGGAAGCAAAACTCAGATTGAGTCCATAAATGGCAAGAACCCATTTTTACAGGCTTCAAAGGCCCTGAGGATCTGTTGCTCACTAGGGTGGGATAAATACCAAAGAGAAGGATTCCCCCTTCTTGGAGGGTTGGCTGATCTGGTGAGAACAGTTTTGTTTTGGATGCAGGTTGGATCATCTGTCCTGTCATCCTTTTTAGTTGATTAGATGCTCTTCACATTTTGTCAGAGAATTTGAGGCCCCTATAACTTGGGTAGCTATCATTCCTTGGAAGAGAAGAAAAATGGACCAAAGTTTTAGGGACAGAGGCATATCTATCTTCAGTAAGGTAAAGGATGAGTAGAAAGAGTACCTGGTTGGGCAAGAATATGATCAAATATGTCCTTCTCTGTGAAATTGTTCAGGTGGCTGGTTTAGGGCAGGAGTTCCTAGTTTTGGAATCTATGGATCTTGAATTTTCAATAAACTTTCCTATGCCATGCAATTTTTTTCCCAATGGAACAAAACTTTGTTTAGTACTTACTATGTACAAATTTTCACAAAGTCTTACTCTGATATCTGCATGGGGATGAGCCTATGTTTTTTTTTTTTCTTTTTTAATAGCTTTTTATTTACAAGATATTTGCATAGGTAATTTTTCAGCATTGACATTTGCAAAACCTTTTGTTCCAATTTTTTTCCTCCTTGCCCTCCCAGATAAAGGTAGACCAATAAATTTAAATATTTAAAAGTTATTCAAATACAATATATGTATACATGTCTATATTGTTGTTTTGCTGACAAGTCGGACTTTTGAAATAGGACAATTAACCTGTGAAGGAAATAAAATCAAGTGGACAAAAATAGAGGGATTGAAATTTATGTAGTGGTTCATGGTCATCTCCCAGTTCTTTTCCTTGGGCAGCTGGTTCAGTTCATTCTACTATTGAACTGATTTGGTTCATCTCATTGGTGAGGATGGCCAGGTCCGTCAGAATTGATCATCATGTAGTATTGTTGTTGAAGCGTATAATAATCTCTTGTTCCTGCTCATTTCGTCTATACCACATAATTAATAGTAAGTGAAGTAAATTCTGATGAATATGCAAGTGATCACTAAACTAAGTTAATTATTTTTTTTTTCTGAGGATATACCAACATTTTTTCACTTTGAAAAAAGATCTTCAGGGTGTCACAGGAAATTGTCACTTGAAAAACTAGTGAGAAGAAGAGCTTTATTATTATGCAGATTAGACAACAAGCTCACAGATACACTCACTACAGCATCCTTGCTGATGCAAAGCTGGACCTTGAAAAATGGAGATGTTACTAGGCAAAGGTCTCAGTAAGTCAAATTTGCAGGGTCTCAAAGGAATGTTTATTGGTTTGTTGAGAAAGGTAAGATGCAGTTAGGGGAGAACGGACATTTAAAAATATATTTTTTTCCAATTTCATATAAATATTGATTATATTATTCATATATACATAAATATATATATAATTATAAATTAAGTTAAATTAAATTAACATTTAATTTTTAAAAATTTTTTGAGTTTCACTAAGCCCAAAAGGCTATCAAACTGTAATTTTCATCAAGTATTGATGGGGGATCACTGATACTATCTCTCTTTGATTGGGAGGGGCCATGAAGTAGAAACTACTTGAAAGAGAAATTTTCCTTGAACTCTTCCCTCTGCAAAAGACCCACCCCAGGGAATCAAGATAAGTAGTTTCATTCTGTTGTCCTGGAGGAGCCACACCTTCCATTGATAAACTCACTCATTACACCTTTTATTGAGTTGGAGATTATTCCAGGGACATTCATTTATAACTTTTATTCAATTCTGGAAGATCTCTGTCTGATTTCAACTCAAACTGCCCCCAGCCTCTAGCCAAAGTTTCAACTATAAAAAGGAGCAACTGGGCTCAACTCCTTGCAGAGAGGCTGAAGCAGGAATCATGCCAGGCCAAGGGACATTCCTTGGAATGGCTGCCTGCAAGGACACTCTACCCACTGAAAAGATATTCTCTTTTCAGTGTTAACCCCTTTTTATCTCTCTCACCTATTTCCCTAACAGGACTAAAATTTTTTATTTTTGGGTCTC
This sequence comes from Sarcophilus harrisii, assembly GCF_902635505.1. Lineage (NCBI taxonomy): Eukaryota > Metazoa > Chordata > Mammalia > Dasyuromorphia > Dasyuridae > Sarcophilus > Sarcophilus harrisii. The sequence continues at coordinate 20,433 of NW_022290918.1, read as the reverse complement.
TGCTAGGAGATTTCTCAGCTAGGAACTTTATCTCTCTCTCTGTCAGGATTTCTCTGCTAGACCTTTACTTCTCTGTTGGGACCTTGCCACTAAGAAATTCAGTCTTCCTAGCAAAGGTTGGCTTCTTAGTAACAATAATAAACTTCTTTTGCCAGTCTTTTTGGGTTTTTAAATTCATTTATGAAGGACTTGCACACACCAGAAGAGCATTCCCACAACTCTCTGTCCTGCGCTGAACCTCATCAGTATCTCTACTGGGCCTGTATCCGTTTTTTTTTAATAGCCTTTTATTTACAAGAATATGCTTAAGTTTAAGGGATTAAAAATGCCAAACCTCTTGTTCCAATTTTTCACCTTTACCCCCCCTCCCCCAGATGGAGGATGACCAGTAGATGTTAAGTAATTAAAATATAAATTAGATACAAATAAGGATAATGACAAAGGTTATTTTGCTGCAAAAAGAATAGACTTGAAATATTGTCAATTTGTTGTAAGGAAATCAAAATGGGTGGGCATAAATATAGGGATTGGGAATTAATGTGTGGTTTTAGTCATCTCCCCAGAGTTTTTTCTTGGGTGTGCTGTTATTCATTAGTCTCCATTAAATGATTTGTTATCTCATTTGAGGGACAGGCCATCAGAACTGGTCATCATAAGTATTTTGTTGAGTTTGATTCCTGGTCCTTCATTTCCCAGCATCAGTTTGTGTAAGTCTCCAGGCCTTTCTGAAATCATCCTGTTGGTCATTTTTCCAGAAAAAATAAATTACCAAATATTCATAAACCACAATTTATTAATTTCCAATGATGGACATCCATTCAGTTTCAGTTTCTAGACACTAAAGGGGCTGCCAAAATTCGTGCAATACAGGTCCCTTTCCTTCTTTATAATCTCTTTGGGATATAACCCAATAGTAATCGGATCAAAGGGTATGCAAGTTTGATAACTTTTTGAGCATAGTTCCAAACTACTTCCAAAATGGTTGGATTTGTTCACGACTCCACCAACAATGAATCAATGTCCCAGTTTTCCGCATCCCTCCAACAATCATCATTGTTTTTTCCTGTCATCTTAGCCAATCACGGGTGTGTGGTATCTTAGAGGTCTTAATTTGCATTTCTCTGATTAATAATGACTTGGAGCATCTTTTCATATGACTAAAATAGTTTCAATTTCTTCATCTGAGAATTGTCTGTTTATATCCTTTTGCCATTTTTCAATTGAGAATGGCGATTTTTATAAATTAGAGTTAATTTTTATATATTTTAAATGGGCCTTTATCAGAACCTTTGACTGTAAAAATATTTTCCCAGTTTTTGCTTCCTTAATCTTGTCTGCATTAATTTTGTTGGAAAACTTTTCATTTGGTATAATCGAAATTTTCTATTTTGTGATCAGTAAATCTCTAGTTCTTCTTTGGTCATAAAGCCTTCCTTTCCCAGGTCTGGAGGTAAACTATCCTTGTTCCTCTAATTTTTAATAATTTATTCTTTATACCTAGGTTGAACCCATTTTACCTTATCTTGTGTCGGTGTTATGTGAATCAATGCCTAGTTTCTGCCATATTAGTTTCCAATTTTCCCAGCAATTTTATCAAAAGTAAAGTTTTATCCAAAAGCTCGGGTCTTTGGGTTTGTCAAAGAGAGGTTCATATTTTTGACTGTTTTATTCCTTGAACTTAACCTATTCCACTGATCAACTAATCTTTTAGCCAATACCAAATAGTTTTGAACTGTCTATAATATAATTTTTAGATCCTTTAAAGCTAAAATTCATTTGATTTTTTTTCATTAATTCCTTGAAATTTTGATTTGTTTTCCAAAGAATTTTTTTTTTTTTTCTAGGTCTTGAAATAGTTTTTTGGGAGTCTGATTGGTATGCAAATAAATAGATTAGTTTAAATTTATTGCATCTTTATTATATTTCTCGCCCTATCCAAGAGATTTAATATTTTTCCAATTGGTTAGATCAGACTTAATTTGTGTGAAAAGTGGTCTTAATTTTGCCTAAGTTTTGATTTTCCTTGCAGATAGATTCTAAATATTTTATATTATCAGTATTACTTTAAATAATTTCTTTTCAACTCTGACTGTTGGATTTTTGTTAGTGATATATAAGGCTGATAGTTATTGGGTTTATTTTTTACCGAACTTTAGTAAAAGATTATTTCTAATAACTTTTAGTAGAATTTGGGTTTCTAAGTATAAATATGTCATCGGCAAAAGTGATAATTTATTTCCCTTCCTTTTCTTTTCCTTTTATCTTTTCTCAGCTTTTATTGCCAAAGCTATCGTTTCTAGTAAATATTAAATGTAAAGGATAGGGGCAACCTTGTTTCCTCAGATCTTATTGGGAATGGTTTATTTGTCCCATTACATATGATGCTTATGATAGTTTTAAATAGATGCTGCTGTTATTTTAAGGAAAGTCCATTTATTCCTATACTCTAAGTTTTTTAATAGGAATGGATGTTGGATTTTTGTCAAATGCTTTTCTGACATTAGTGATCATATGGTTTTATTAATTTGGTTATTAAAGGCAATTATATTGATAGTTTTCCTTATTGAACCAGCCCTGCATTTTGGTATCAATCTATTGATCATAATGTATTATCCTGGAATAATTTTCTGTAGATCAATATTCTTAGGGAATTGGTCTATAATTTTTTTCTCTGTTTTCAATTTACCTGGTTTTATCAATACCATGCCTGTGCATGAAGGAATTTGTAGGACTCTTTTCCCTATTTTATCAAATAATTTATATAGCATTAGAGCCAATTGTTCTTTAAATGTTTGGTAAAATTCACATGTAAATCCATCTGGTTCTGGGGTACTGGGCCTGTATCCTAAAGAGATCTTAAAGGAAGGAAAGGGACCCACATGTGCAAAAATGTTTGTGGCAGTCCTTTTTTAGTGGCTAAAAACTGGATATTGAGTGGATGCCCATCAGTTGGAGAATGGCTGAATAAGTTGTGGTATATGAATATTATGGAATATCATTGTTCTGTAAGAAATGAACAGCAGGATGATTTCAGAGAGGTCTAGAGAGATTTGTATGAACTGATATTGAGTGAAGTGAGCAGAACCAAAAAAACATTGTATACAATAATAATAGGATTATATGATGATCAATTCTGATGGATGTGGCTCTTTTGGATAATGAAGTGTTTCAGGTCAATTTCAATAAACTTGTGATTGAAAGAGCCATTTACATCCAAAAAGAGAATTATGAAGAGTAAATGTGAATAAAAGCGTAGTATTTTCCAAAAAAAATTGAGTTCCAAATTTTCTCTCCTGTTTTCATCTTCTCTCCCTAAGACAGGTCAGTAATTTGATATAAGGTTATATTTGTGTCAAGCATGTAAAACAAAACTTCCATACTGGAATGTTGTGAAAGAAGAAAAGACCAAAACCAAAAATAAAATGAAAGAAAGTGAAACATAGTATGTTTTAATCTGCATTCACACACAATCAGTTCTTTTTTTTCTGGAGGTGGATGACATTTTTCATCATTAAGCCTTTGGAATTATTTCAGACCACTGTCTTAATGAGAATAGCTAAAGCTTTCATACTTTATCATACTTCAATGTTGCTGTTACTGTGTACAATTTTCTCCCGATTCTGTTCACATCATTTTACATTAGTTAATATAAGTTCTTTCCATATTTTTTTCTGAAATCAGCTTGCTCATTATTTCTTATGGCACAATAGTAATCAATTATCATCACATGCCACAACTTGTTCAACCATCCCCCAATTTATGGGCATCCTCTCACTTTCCAATTTTTTGTTACTACAAAAAAAAGATTGGATAAATATTTTTTGTACAAATAGGTCCTTTTCCCTTTTTTCTTTCTTTCTCTGGGAATATGGACCCAGTAATGGTATTACTGGATCAAAGGGTATGTAACATCAGAATTACCTGTTGGGCCTAGTTCCAAGTTGCTCTCCAGAATGCTTGTATTAGTTGATAATTCCATCAAGTGTGTTAATGTTCCAGCTTTCACATCCCTTCCAATATTTAACTTTTTTTTCTGTCATTTTAGTCAAACTGATAGATATGAGATGGCATCTCAGATTTGTTTTAAACTACTTTTTTAAAAATCAATAGTGATTTAGAGGATTTATATACGAGTTTAGTTAGCTTTGCTTTCTTTATATGAAAACTGCCTGTTCATATCCATTTTTGACTTAGTTCTTAATAAATTTGAGAAATAAGACATTTGCTGTAAACATTGCTTCCCATCTTTTTGCTTTCCTTATCGTTTTGGTTGCATTGGTTTGTTTGTGCAAAGCCTTTTTAGTTTAATAGAATCAAAATTATTCATTTTATTTCTCATAATCTATATTTTTTTAAATGCTAAATCCTTCCCTTCTCTGTAGACCTGATAGATTAAACTATCCCTTGCTCTCCCAATTTGCTTATGGTATCATCCTTTTTGCGTAAATTATGTACCCATTTTGACCTTATTTTGGTATATAATGTGAGGTATTGGTCTGTGACTGGCAGCCTAGGCTGGTTTTAGATCTGGGGAAATGGGGAGCAGAGAGAGAAATTTCACGGTTTACCCATTTCATGTTTTGCTGTTAGTTGCTACTAGGCTGTTTTTTTTTTCAGTGATCCCAGATAGTTAATTTTTCTAGACCCTTTACACTCAATTCTTTTCCTCTCTGTGCTTCCTATATGGCAGCTCTGACACAGTCTGTGGCCTAAGCACCTTCAAATAATGTTTCCTCAATACAAATTTTAATACCTACAATACTGTTGCTCACACCTCTGGGAGACTGGAGGGGGTGTCTGCATTTTTGTCCATTTGAGCCCCACTGGAATGATGTTTCCCATTCCAATTAAAATAATGCAGTCTCCATTCACATGCGGGAGGGGGCTGCTAAATTGGGCCACCGGGGGGTCAGGATTTTAATGCTGGAAGGGATTTTTGAGGCCTGCAAATCCAATTTTATCCCATTTTGCAGATCACAGCTCTCAGGTTTTTGAGGCAGGATGTCTTCCTGCATACAAGTCCAGGTTCTAGTTACTACACTGAAACCTTATACCCTCTGCATGAAGTATTTGCCCCCTCTTCAGTTAGCTTCAGTTACACATTTAGCACTCTCAAAGTACAGTGGGTGGATTCAGAACCTTCAGAACACTGATGGCTTTCAGAGTTGCAAGATATCCCCACTACAACCTCATAGCAGTCAGGAAGAATCACAAGATGATAGAAGTGGTCAAAGATGTTTCAGGGAAAACAGTGTACTTCAGTCTATGACTGTGTTGAGGCTCAAAAGGAGATCCTAAAAGTTTGAGGTCACAGACTGGTGTGACAAGGTTTCTCAAAAGAATTTGCAGGCTCAAACCTATCTCCAAGCCAAGGGGCAAAGTTTATTGTAATTTTAATGCCAATTAAAGCAAACTAAGTTCCAAAAGGATTTAGCAAAGAACCAGAGATAAAAAGACAAATTTATAAGAAAAGACAGAGATCTGGTTCTTTATGTCACTGAAATGCTAATTTTATGGTCCAGATGTAGAACTGATGAGTGGTCTGGTAGGCATCTCACCATTTGTCTCAGAAACCCTGTTATCCCTGACCAGCAGATTGTTATCTGGCAGTCATCAAAGTTTCTAGGACTATACTATAGTATTCCTAAATCCAGGAGATTTTAGGATCATTGACAGAGTGTTAGAACAATAGCACTCCTAAGGTCTGGAGACCTCAGGATTGTCGCTACATTTCTCCTAGAAGCTGCACACCCATAAACTGGAGCATGTCAAAGGCAACCTTCTTCAAATAAATTATTTTTTCTAAAACTAAAACAGAGAATGTCAGAGCTAAAAGAGAACTTAGGACATGGAATGTCAAGGATCAGAGGGATCTTACAACACATAACATCAGGACTGAGCAGGGCCTTAAATCAGAATGTCAGATCTTGAAGGACCTACAAATAGACACTCAAGCTGAGAAGGCCTTATAGAAGAAAATGTGAACCCTGAAAATCAACTTTTTGTTGAACAGAATATAGAACAGTAGGCCTGGGAGGGACATTAGAAGATTGATTTAGAGGGCATAGAACTTCAAATCTCCGAGCCAGAAACATCATGAGAAGGGTCCAGACACTGTGCTGGGTGTCTTAAAAATGTTGTCCCATCTGACTCTCACAATAATTCTGTGGGGTACGTGCTGTTATTATCTCCATTTTACAACTGAGGAAACTGAGGCCTCTCCCCCTTTTTCTTCTCCCTGCATCCATGAAGGGTTAATTGAAGGAGGAGGGTCATGAAATGTGGAATGATCTATTTTCTCTTGCTGTGAAGTATCACACTCAGAATTGTATTTAACTCCACTCTTATCTGATTCTTCCTCCTTTTCATTTAGTTTAGTTGGCACCTCCCCCTCCTGCTTTCTGGTTGAGGAGACTTTTCCACTGGATTCAGGATCAGAGGCTTTTCCACTGAGATCAGAGTCCTATCAGTCCCATGTTCAGGGCTCCAAAATGTGGTGTTCTCTTCTTTTTTATAATATATGATGGCTCTCTGGGAGCAGGTTTCTTGGGGAGATTCTCTGGAGGCAGCCTTAGTTTCTATTCAGAATAATAATCACCTCAAATAGAGCCAGCTGATAAAATCCAAATGTTTATTTTCTCCTTCCTTGATTCCAAGAGCTCTTGCAGCTTGTCCTTTGCTTCTGCCTTTGCCTCAACTTTGACTCATGTCTTTCAATCTTCCAAAGTGACTTCTGGCTCTAGCTCAATTCCCACTTGTGCCTTCTTCTGAACTGACCCTGACTGGCTCACTGAAGCTCTTTTTATGCTCGGTGTAAAAGGTTGACTCCTTCTCTGAGAGTGGGATTGAAGGTTTCTGACTTGTGAATCTCATTACTGAATACTGACTTGTGAATCTCCCAAAAGTGTGAACTCCAATGAGTACTTAAATATATTAGTGAGCTACAGAATTTGCGAAGTACCATGCTAAATTAGGCAACTGACATCACTTTGTAAGGATTCTAACAACATGAAGACCATTATCAAATAAAAAGCCTGGAAAGTATCTTTCTTTCTTTCGTTTTTTTATTGGATTTCTCTTTTTATTTTTATTTTTATTATTATAGCTTTTTATTGACAAAACATATGCATGGATAATTTTTCAACATTGACCTGTGCAAAATCTTCTATTCCAACTTTTCCCCTCCTTGCCCCCATCCCCTCTCCTAGATAGAAGGTAGTCCAATACATGTTAAATATGTTGAAGTATATATTAAATACAATATATGTATACACATTTGTACAGTTATCTTGATGCACAAGAAAAATTGGATCTAGAAAGAAAGCAGAAAAACCTGAGAAGGAAAACAAAAATGCAAGCAAACAAGAGAAACAGTGGAAATGCTATGTCGTGGTCCACACTCAGTTCCTATAGTCCTCTCTCTGGATGTACATGGCTCTCTTCATCACTGAACAATTGGAAATGGTTTGAATCATCTCACTGTTGAAGAGAGTCACATTCATCAGAATTGATTATCATATAGTATTATTGTTGAAGTATAAAAGATCTCCTGGTTCTGCTCATTTCACTCAGCATCAGTTCATGTACGTCTCTCTGAAATCATCTTACTGGTCATTTCTTACAGAACTATAATATTCCATAACATTCATATACCACAATTTATTCGGCCATTCTCCAGCTGATGGGCATTCACTCCATTTCCAGTTTCTTGCCACTACAAAAAGGGCTGCCAAAAACATTTTTGCACACAAGTCCCTTTCCCTCCTTTAAGATCTCTTTGGGATAAGCCCAGTTGTAGCACTGCTGGATTAAAGGGTATGCACAGTTTGATAACTTTTGGGGCATAATTCCAGATTGCTCTCCAGAAGGGTTGGATCCGTTCACAGTTCCACCAACAATGTGTCAGTGTCCCAGTTTTCCCATCTCCCCTCCAACATTGATCATTATCTTTTCATGTCATCTTAGCCAATCTGAGAGGTGTGTAGTGGTATCTCAGAGTTTCTGGACAGCATCTTTCAAGAAATTGTCAAGGAAAGCTGCCCTGATATCCTAGAATTAGGATAGAAAGGAAAAAATCTTGAACATCTCTGGGTTTTTCCTCTCATTTTCATTCTTACAATTCAAAGGCTTCCTGAATAATCTAAAATTCCTGATTCCTGAAGAAGTAAAAAAAAAGGAGAAAAATTTTGATCCTAATTCATTAATTATTAATAAAATAGAAAAATAACCCTGCGATTTTTATGCAGAAAATCAGAAACCCAAGTAGATGGGGAATGATAGATGGCCAATTGGGGCTTCAAGGAAAGAATGAAATGAAAGGCAAAACTGTACCTGAAGGACAAGGTTGAATTCTAAATATTAAAAGCTCAGTTGCAAATTAAATGAAGATTGCCTGTTTGAATAATCTCCAAGAAACAAGTCCTTCGAGGAACACCCCAAAAAGGCCTGAGGAAAGTTATAGGATAAGATTAGAGCTGAGATTTTGCATGGAAAACTGAACATACAGGAAAAACGATGGGAAATAAATGTTAGAAGCATTAGGTCCCTGGCTAAATGTCCAGCCACTGCTGTAACTAAGCAAGTAGAGAAGGGGAAGATATGGTAAAGGGATGGTATGAGTTGAAAAGTCTAGGATAAGAAAAACCTTTACAAGGAAAGGAGGCCAGGTTGCTTAAGGATGTAAAAAAGGAAGGATACCTATTGCTTGTGTTACTATTTAAATTGTCTGGAAAGATTTAAAATTTAAAAAAGAATACATGAAAGAGAATTTAAGGAAAAAAACGTGAGAAAAAAATGATTGCAGAAAGAAAAGAAAGCAGAGAAAAATCTCACAGGAAAAAGCAGAAAAGTATTCCCAAATACTGGTTCTTCCTTCTGTAAGGAAGACATTTCCCCTTATCTTAGACATCACAGCCTGGAAAAATCCTCATATCTGTATTCTAATAGAAGCTGGGTCATTCCACAACAGCCAGTTGAAGGAATCCTACAAATGATTGCAAATACAAATTAACACATCCTCCCTCAAGGTAGCCTATTCTAACACACCTAGAAAAGTGAAGCTCACTTGAATCATTGAGAGGCAGTGCATAGAACAAAAAAGCCATATCCAGGGGACTCATATTGCTGGCAAAGGACAAGTTTAAGAGGATCCTAACCCCTACAAGGAAAGGGTGGCCTTTCTGAATCCCAGACTAAAGAATGGAATATCTGCTCACTCAAGAAACAGAAGAAAAGACCAAAAAGAAGAATCAAAGGAGCGGTGCCAATCACATTTTGAATCAAAAGCATTTGTACTGCTGTTTTAGCTCCATTATGGTCATCATGATTGAAGCCAAGTCTATGCTCCATGCTCAACAACGTTCAGAAATACAATTGCATCTGACCCATACCTTCTTCAAGAAGGAGCTCCCTGTTGAAATCATGTCTAATTGCTCACTGGAGAAATTTCTAAGAAAAGCAAATATTGATCAGTGGTGCACTGCTACATGGAAGAGAAAAATGATCTCTAGGGGCATAATCTACATTACATGTAGAGGAAGAATACTCCCACAAGGGGTCACTGCTCTAACTCTGTGACTGGATTTCACCAAATTAAACAAAACAAAACAAAACAAAAAACACTTGACAAGGATTTTGAGAAGTTTGCTAAGCTGTTTATCATTATGGGATGTTGGACACTTGGGGCATGAAAGGAAAAATTGAAAAATCTGAGCACTCACCAGAGCTGAGGAAAAGCCTGAAGTTGTCTGGTTCCCATGGACTTGCAATAGGACTCCATGCACCAGTGTGACACATAGTCTTCACCTAATTAAATAAAATGCTTAGGAAGGGAAAAAATAAATAATAGCATTGGAATGAATGGGTAAGTCATTAACCATGTAATACCTGCAATACCTGCAATAGGGAATTTCACATGGAAAAACTGTTGAATTGCAGTTCAGTGGCAGAACATGGAAAGGCCAAAGGGAAACTTAATTTTCTTTGTTTTCTGGAGGTCTCTGGACTGGTCTTCCTTTCAGTAGAGTAATCACCATGAGAATAGCCAGGTGTTAAAATCCAAAGTCCAAATTCTTTATTGTCTCCTTGCCTGGGACCCAACCTGCTTTCTTGAGAGTCTTTCAAATCAGCCTTGATCTCAGTGGGGGAAGTGCAGGAAGACAGGCCAGACACCAAGAGGCTGATGAAGATGGAAATGAATGTCTCTGAGTCCCAGGGCTTGTGCTTCAGCCTCCAGCCACCACAAAGGTGGACAATGGAATGAATGTGTCTCTGGGTCCCGAGTCTGTGTCTGGCCCTTCTGAGTCTGTCTCTGGCTCAGATCTTGCTAAGTTTGTTGCAGCTTTATATGCTCTATTGTGAGTATAAACAAATCATTATATGACTAGGAAACTATTATTTGTTGTAAGGTTAAATCAATCATACTGATCTAGAGAACTATTAATCACCATGCTAAACTAGATAACCATTGTCTCATCAATTCCACTGAATTAGCACCTGTAAGAATCCTTTGTTTTAAGTATAGCGTTCTGGCTCATAACAGAAAACAACACAAATCATTTATGATCACAGCTGTTGGGAGAGGGACTCTCTCCTTGACACTGAAATAATTTGCATTTTAAATATTCTTCTCAAGACTATGTGATCAAGGCAGTTGAATCTCTTTCCATCTAAAGTTTCTTGAAAGGTGAAGGGCTGCATTTATTCAAACTCAGATGGTATGGAATACTGATCAGAAACGGAACTCAGGAGGACTGCAAGAAGATCTTGGTTGCTTATCGTCACATGAAGTCTCCTGATGGGAATGCAGGGCTGGTTCAATATTAGGAAAACTATTACAAGGAACTAAATCAAACAAATTAACAAAAAAAGAGAAGATTATATCAATAGATGCAGAAAAAGCATTTGATAAAATCCAACACCCATTCCTATTAAAAACATAAGACAGTATAGGAACAAATGGACTTTTCCTTAAAATGATCACTAGCATTTATCTAAAATGAACAGCAAGCATCATTTATAATGGAATAAATCAAACATTCCAATAAGATTGGGTGAAACAAGGTTTGCCCACTATCACATTACTATTCAATGTTATTTTAAAATTTGCTTTTAATAACAGAAAAAGAGATTAAATGAATTAGAGTAGGTAATGAAAACAAATTATCACTATTTGAAGATGATATATGATGGTACACATGTAGAACCCTAGACAATCAACTAAAAAATTATTAGAAACAATCCACAACTTAAGCAAAGTTACATGATACAAAATAAATCCACATAAATCACCAGCATTTGTATACATCACCAACAACCCAATAGCAAGAGATAAAAAATTCCATTTAAAATAACTTTGATATAAAAATATTTAGGTCTACCTGCAAGGAAAAGCAGGAACTATATAGCACAACTACAAAACCTTTCCACAAAAGTCAGATCTAAAAATTGGAAAAATATCAAATACGGATAGGTTGACAACATAAAAATAAAAATAATTCCAAAATTAATCTCTTATTTAATTCTAAACCAATCAGACTCCCAAGAAACTTTTTACAGACCTAGAAAAATTAAAACAAAATCTTCTGGAACAAAACATCAAATTTAAGGAATTAATGAAAAATTTCAAATGAAGGTGGCCTACCTGTAACTGATCTAAAACTATTTTAAAAAGTGGTCATCAAAACCATTTGGTACTGGCTAAGAAAAAATGTTTATTGGAATATTAATGGGCTGAAACTTGATTGATCACTGAGTCCCAAGCATGTGAGGCTATATAATTGGACCATACTCTATTAATATATACTTGGAAAAATTGCCCCTCCCAAAGATGCCAACTTTGGGGATAAAGAACTCACTATTTGACAAAAAATTTTGGAAGAAAATCAAACTATTGTGGCAGAAACAGGCATTACCCACCTAATACCATAAATCAAGATATGATCGAAATGAGTTCATGGTGGAGACAAAGAATGATATTATAAACAAACTAGAAGAACATAGGATAGTTTACCTTTCAGATCTGTGGGGAAAAAAATTTCTAAAGAAGAACGAAGATCATTATTGATCATGAAATAGATAATTTTAATTATATCAAGTTAAAAGTTTTGTACCAACAAAATAAATCAGACAAGATTGAAAGGAAGCAATAAATTGGAAAACATTTTTACATTCAAGGGTCTGATAAAGGCCCCATTTCTAAAAATATGGAGAACTGACACAAATTTATAAAATTGCCTTTCAATTGATAAATGGTCAAAATATGAACAGACAATTTTCAGATGATGAAACTGAAACTATACCCTCATATGAAAATTCCATAAATCTACTGATCAAAAATGTAATTAATACAACTCTGAATACCCCAACACCTTCAGATTGGCTAAGATGACAGGAAAAGATAATGACGAATTTGGAGGATTGGGAAAAACGGGACACTAATACATTGTTGGTGGAACTGTAAATGAATACAACCATTCTGGGAAAGTTTGGAATATCTCAAAATTGTTCAAACTGTCATCCCTTTGATCCAGCAGTGTTACTATTGGGATTATATCCCAAAGAGATCCTAAAGGAAGGAAAGGAACCAAAATGTGCAAAAATGTTTGTGGCAGCCCTTTTAGTAGTGGCAAGAAGTTGGAAACTGAATGGATGCCCATCAATTCGAGAAAATGCTGAGTAAATTGTTATAATTTAATATTTTTTCTATAAGAAATGAAAGATGGTTCAAAATAAACCCACTAAGTCATCAGCATTCTTTATTTCAAACAAAATCCAAAATTACAAAGAAAATTTAAAAGTAACCTGATAATATAAAATATTTAGGAATCTATCTGCCAAGGAAAATCAAAACTTTATGAGCAAAATTAAACCACTTTTCACAAAAAAGTCTATCTAACCAATTGGAAAAATATTAAAGTCTTGGATAGGGCGAGCAAATAATAAAGATGACAATATTACCTAAACTAATCATTTATTTAGCCTAAATCAGACTACCAATAAACTATTTTAATGACCTAGAAAAATAACAACAAAATTCATATGGAAAACAAAAGGTCAAAATTTCAAGGGGAATTAGAAAAAAAATCAAATGAAGGTGGCTTAGCTGTCCGGATCTAAAATTATATTATAGAGCACGTTACCAAAACCATTTGGTATTGGCTAAGGAATCAGTGGAATAGGTTAGGTTCAAGGGATAAAACAGTCAACAACTATAGAAACCTAGTCTTTGACAAACCCAAAGACCCGAGCTTTTGGGATAAGAACTTACTGTTTGATAAAAATTGCTGGGAAAATTGGAAACTAATATGGCAAAAACTAGGCATTGATTCACACTTAACACCGGACACCAAGATAAGGTCAAAATGAGTTCATGACATAGGCAAAAGAATGAAATTATTAATAAATTAGAGGAACACAGGAAGTTTACCTCCAGACCTTGGGAAGGGAAGGTCTTTATGACCAGAGAAAATTAGAGATCATTACTGATCACAAATAGAAAATTTCGATTATACCAAACGAAAGTTTTTTCAAACAAAACTAATGCAGACAAATTAGAAGGAAGCAATAAACTGGGAAAATATTTTTACAGTCAAAGGTTCTGATAAAGGCCTCATTTCCAAAATATATGAAATTAACTCTTTTATAAAAATGCCATTCTCCAATTGAAAAATGGTCAAAGGATATGAACAGACAATTCTCAGATGAAGAAATTGAAACTATTTCTATATATGAAAAGATGCTCCAAGTTTATTAATCAGAAATGCAAATTAAGACACCTGTCAGATTGGCTAAGATGACGGAAAAATAATTGATTGTTGGGGATGGGAAAACTGGGACATTGATGTATTGTTTTTTAGGTGAACGAATCAAACATTCTGAAGGTTTGGAACTATGCTCAAAAATTATCACACTTGCCTCTTTGATCCAGCAGTGTTACTACTGGGCATATCCCAAAGAGATCATAAAGAAGGGCAAGGGACCTGAATGTGCCAAAATTTTGTAAGCCCTTTTTGTAGTGGCTAGAAACTGGAAACTGAATGGATGCCCATCAGTTGGAGAATGGCTGAATAAATTGTGGTATACGAATATTGGCGGGGTATTACTGTTCTTGAGAAATGACCAACAGGATGATTTCAGAAGGCCTGGAAGACTTACACAAACTGATGCTTTGAGTGAAATAGGCAGGACCAGGAAATCATTATATACTTCAACAACAGATTCTATATGATGACCAGTTCTGATGGACTGGCATCCTCCTTAACAAGACCAACCAAATAATTTCCAATGGAGCAGTAATGAACTGAACCAGTTGCACTTGAATAAAGAACTCTGGGTGAAGACTAAAACCATTACATTGAATTTAATCCCTATATTTATGCCCATCTATGTTTGATTTCACCTTCACCAGCTAATTGTACAATATTTCGAGTCCAATTCTTTTTTATACAGCAAAATAAAAGGTTTGGTCATGTATACTTATTGTGTATCTAATTTATATTTCTTATTATATTTAATATCTACTGGTCATCCTGCCATCTGGGGAGGGGTGGGGGGGGTAAGTGGTGAAAATTGGAAGAAGAAGAGGTTTGGCAATTTATTTAATGCTGTAAAAGTTACTTACATATATTACCAAATAAAAGGCTATTAAATTAAAAAAAAAAAAAAAGAAATGACCAGCAGAATGATTTCAAATAGACATGGAGAGACTTAAAAGAAGTGATGCTGAGTGAAATGAGCAGAAACAGGCGACTATTATACATAGCAACAACAATATTATACAATGATCAATTCTGATGGACGTGGCTCTCTTCTACTATGAGATGATTCAAACCAGTACCAATTGTTCAGTGATGAAGAGAGCCATCTTCACCCAGCGAGAGGACTGTGGGAGCTGAGTGTGGACCACAACATAGCATTCCCACTCTTTTTGTTGTTGTTTGCTTTCATTTTATTTTCTTTATCATTTTCTTCTCTGCTTTGATTTGATTTTTTTTGTACAGCAAGATAATTGTATAAATATGTATGCATATATTCCATTTAACATATTTCAACTATGTTTAAGAGATATTGGACTACGGGTGTTGGGAGAAGTGCGGGAAAAAACTGAAACAAGATTTTCCAAGGGCTAATTTGAATAATTATCTATGCATATGTTTTGAAAAATAAAAAAAAGCTTTAATAAAAAAACAAAATAAAATGTACCATGATACACTTAAAAATAAAATAAAATATTATTGTCAAAAAATAAAGAGAAAGAACCCCCACACACAAAAAAAGACTCCTAATGACCATAGCATAAAATCAATTCATCAACATAAGTGAGATGTCCCTTGACACAAGTGATATTCAAATGCCCATGGATGGGGAAGAGATACACCTTATATGGCAGAAATGCTTCAAGCCCATTCTCGGGGGGGGGGGGGAGCCATGCTGATTAATGGTACATGTAGGAATGGCTCTTCTTGATCCTGATCATCACAAACTCTAGGAACCAATAATTTTTTTTAATATTTTGCTTTGGTTCCATACTTGTCATTACCATGGAAGCCAAGTCAATTCTAGCTGTTCAAAAACATTCCAAAATAATACCATTCCATCTGATCCTTACCCTCTTCAAGGAAGTAGCACTCTGGTGAAATCAGGTCCAATTGCCCACTTAACCTTGCAGAAAAAGCACATATGGATCAGTGGTGATTGGATTTCAAATAATTAAAAAAAAAACTCGACAGGGGCTTTCAGAAAGATGCTAAGCTGTTCATCTTTATGGGGTGTTGGACACTTGGGGCATGAAAAGAAACAGAAAAATCTGAGCCTCTGCCAGAGCCAAGCAAACCCAAGACTGCAGTTGCCTGGTTCCCATGGACTGGCAAAAGGACTCCATCCACCAGTGTGACACATAGCCTTCACCTAATTAAATAAAATGCTTAGCCAGGGAAGAAAGATAATTGCTTTACACTGAAAGGTTAAAGACTTAACTGCAATAGGAATTTCAACCTGAAAACGCTGTTGGATTGCAGCCCAGTGGTAGAATGCAGAAAGACCAAAGGACAAATACCACAAAATCATTTATGATCATGACTTTTGGGAGAGATGCTTTCTCACTGGTACTGGTGGAAATATTGTGCCTTGCCAATGGATTCTTCTCAGGTCTTATGTTTGAACGAAGTTGGTTAGATCTCTTTCCATGTAAAGATTCCACTAAGGTGAATGTATTACATTTTAGATTATTCAGACGGAACCGAAATAGCAGATGCAGAGAGAGCAAGAGGGAAAAGGGAGGAAGCAAGAAGAGGAAAACCTGTCAAACAGATGTTGCTTTCCTAACTTCACATGAAGTCTCCAGATGACCTCAGCATAAGATCATTTCATTGACACAAATGAGGTTTTGTAGACATTCTACTCATGTAGACTTCCATGGCCAGGGAAGGAGAACAGATTAAATGGCAGAGATAGGGTTCAAGCCCATTCTGAAGGAGACAGCCATGCTGACCAAAGATACATGCAGGAATGGCTCCTGTTTATCCTGATGTTCACAGTTTAGGGTTAGGGTTAGGTCCCAGCTTTCCCGCATCCCCTCCAACATTTGTCATCATTTTTTCCTGTCATCTTAGCCAATCTGACAGGTGTGTAGTGGTATTTCAGAGTTGTATGAATTTGCATTTCTCTGATTAATAGCGAGCATGGGGATGCTCGCGCTGGCTAGAAATAGTTTCAATTTCATCATCTGAAAGTGTCTGTTCATATCCTTTGACCATTTATCGAATTGGAGAATAAGCTTACGTTTCGTCCATAAATTAGAGTCAATTCTCTATATATTTGGATATGAGGCCCCTTATCAAATTTTAATTGTGAAAATGTTTTTCCCAGTTTGTTGCTCCCTTCTAATCTTGTTTTGCATTAGTTTTGTTTGTACCAAAAAGCTTTTTAATTTGATATGTCATTACCTGTTGTGATCGCACTAATGATCTCTAGTTCTTCTTTGGTCACAAATCTCTTCATCTCCACAAGTCAAGGAGTAGAATTATCTATATTTCCTCTAATTTATTTATATTCTCGGGAACAATGCTTTTCACACTACCGTCCCATCATCATCTCCCGGTCTTTCGTGGTTCGCGGTTTGAAGTTGTTTTCCCATCTACATAGGTCCATAGCCTTCTGACCATTCCCACTTCTCTTCAAGCCCCCTTTCTCCTCTGCTGGTCATCTGACAGTCTGGTCTATTACATCCCATATATGCCTAAGATGTGCTGTTAAGTTTCCTTCCACCATGAAAGCTGAGAGCCATACCCCCATCTTTTAGAGAGCTTAGAGGGAATTAGGTGGGCAGGGTGCTCATCAACCAGAGAAAGAGATAAAAGGGACGGGATCTGCCCCTAGGGATGCAGCCACTCAGGAGATGGAACCATGGTTCTAGGACAAGTCAGATCCTCCACTGCCCTTCAGATCCTTCACACCTGCTCCAAACACAAGCTCTGAGATTTGTTCTGTGGAGCCTAGTTCAGAGGCAAACTGTCCTTTCAGTATTAAACCAAGCCTAACCTCTCTTTGATCCCCCCTATGGCCCTGGAATAGGAGTATCAAGGGTCAGAGTTTGGGAAACAGAAGCCTGACTCTCAATTTATGGCCCTGGCTGTCTTAAACTGAACCAGAAGTTTCAGAGGTCATGAATGCTTAGGATGGCTGAGACCAAGAGCCACGGCTCCCTTGGGGTCAAGGATACTTTTATTTTCACCATGGCATTTGATCTTCTGTCTCAAATGACTGTAGCTTTCTTCAGAGCAGTGCACAAGATTTGAAATACATTTATATTGAAACATGTTTGTATTTTATATTCAGGTCCAAATTCTCTCCTTCCTTCAGCATCTTCTTTCACCTATCCCTCTGAAAAAGCAGGAAGAACAAAATATATTACAAACACATATTCAAGCAAAATGAATTCTAGCCTTGGCCTTGACAAAGAAAACAACAACAAATGCTTCAATTTGTACTTGGCAACCACCTGTCTTCCTGAAGGTAGCTCATGTTCTTCATCACGAGTCCTGAACCTGCTGCATTGCTTTCCCCCCGATTTTGTGGCTTTTCATGAACCTGAAAAAACGGCACCCAGGGGAAAAAAAACAATTAACAAAATACAACTGTCCATTTGGAGTTGTCTCAAATAGCCATCTGGTTTTGGGGACACCTTCAGATGATGCACCCCTCTGATTTGGGTGTAGTGTTCAGAGCAGTTTCCAGCTAACTGGCTTCTCTGGTTCAGGTCACTTGCACAGGTCGTCCTTCTCTTGCTAGAAATCTCACTGCAAGTCAGGCTTATGGAATCATGGTACTGTTTGTCAAAATAACCAGGTCAGAATCATGTGAAGTTAGCTTCACCCTTACAATGTCTCTTACTATTAAGAATCAAATGTGAACCATTTTGGGTGCAGGGATTCATTTTTAGCTTACCAACCGATGATAGACCACAGAAACTCAGATACAACAGAAAATTAGGAGCCAATTTTTTGATGCTTGTTTCATTCATTACCTTAGGAGGATGAGGAGTCTGCTATTTTCTAGCAAGGAAGATCCTAATGCAAAAAAAAATGAATTCGCTATTATTGTTCATGGCAGAAATGACCAGGAAGGTTGAATACAGAGTCTTGGAGAGACTTACATGAGTGATGCTGAGTGAAATAAGGCAGAACCAGGAGATCATTATATGCTTCAACAACAATACTGTATGATGATCATTCTGATAGATACAGGCCCTCTTTAAGCAATAGAGATGAACCAAATCACTTCCAATGAAGTGATAATGAATTAGTTAACTACACCCAGAAGAACTGTTGAAATGAGTATGAACCACTACATAGAATTCCCAATCCCTCTCTTTTTGTCCACCTGCATTTTTATCTCCTTCACATTCAATTATTTTAATATTTCAAGGTCAATTCTTTTGTACAGCAAAATAACATTTTGGACATGTATAGTATATTGTATTTAATAATTTAACCTAGCCCAACATGTATTGTTCAACCTGCCATCTGGGGGGGGGGAGGGGTGGGGAAGGAGGAAAATTAAGGCAAAAGGTTTGGCAGTGTCAATGCTGTAAAATTACCCATGCATATAACTTATAAATAAAAGGTATATATACATATATATATATATATACCATAATATATGTTATGTTTGTTATTCTTTAAAATAGTAATAATAGTTCTCTACTCTGGGGAGAGAGAGAGGGTTTCTCGAGGGAGGTTTTTTTCTGGATGCAGCCTTAGTTTCAGTTACAATCAATAATAACTCCAAAATCGCATCCAGCTGGTAAACGTTCAGATCTTTTATTGTGTCCTTCAATATATCCCGGTTAGCTCAGGCCTATCTCTCTGCTTGGTTCCAAGAGCTCTTGCAACTTTGTCCTTGGCTTCTGCCTCCTTTTTTCAACCTCCAGCCAGCGCCAAGGTGGAAGATAAATGAATCTCTCTTGCCTCAAAGAGAGGGCTTGTGGGCTTCCTCCCAGAGTGCTCCTCTCCGACCCCAGTCAATGTCAGATGGTACCTACCAAGCTCTAGGCTTCCTCCCATATATATGACGTACCAAGGTGCTCTCCTTCTGGAGGCAGGATTATGGGTTGGTTATCTCCAGGTGCTCTCCAGAGAAGGCTTGAGAGGTGTGACACAAGCATTATTGTCTATCAGTATTAGCAACCTATCACCACTGCAAGGAGTTCGCTCACAAAGATATGAACTAACAAGGACGGTATCGAATTCTATTGAGTTATTACCAGGACCTGACACATCACCTTGAGGTTTTCTACTTCCGACTTTAAGTTGAGGGTGGTTGACATAGGATTCCAACATATATATATATATATATATATATATATATATATATATATATATATAATAAAACTAATTCACATAAAAGTTGCTTTAGATTAACTCCAACTATCATTGGTTCTGGGGTGTGACATTAAAATACATTGAATAATCAATTTCAAAACTGTGCATATCAAGTATGTTACTTAATAATAAAACACTTTCAACTCCTAGCCATGTCAAATGAATAACCCCTAGTAAAAATGGATCTCTTTCTAAGATGGACCACAAGTCAGTCTTCTCTTCAAATAACTAAGTAGGCTGTTATCATTTTCATTACCACAGAACACAGACAGTTATGATGTTAACTTCATTAAACTGGCGGGTACTATTCCGGACTTTGGGTCTTTTGCATAATTTGCCTAATTATTCCCTATGCTTGCAGAAAAATAAAGTACATTCTCTTACACAAGAATATCTAACCAGTAACAGGCAGATGACAAAACTTAAGTACTTAATTCCCTACTTGTTGTTTAAAATACATAAAAGAATAAAATTCTAGACCAAATACATCAAATCTTATACACATATCTCACCATGGTAACTTGGATGTAGTCTGGGAAAAACATAAAAAAAA
>NW_022290917.1:0-74955 GCF_902635505.1 Sarcophilus harrisii | reverse complement strand
CATGCTGCTGCCGCCCCAGCTACTGTACTTCTAGCTGTTGCCAATCCTGCTGCCACCCATGCTGCTGCCGCCCCTGCTGCTGCCAGACCACTTGCTGCAGAACCACCTGCTGCCGCCCAACCTGCTGTGGTTCTTGCTGCTGAACTCTGCTGACCTCTCACACCGGTCTGCAAATGCCCACTCTCCCCATTCTCTCTCAAACAGCCAGGACAGCTTTTCTTCCACTGATTCCCTTCAAAAAAACATTCTTCAGGGCAAACAGAATTGCACTTTCAGCCAGGAGCAACCATTTCCAGTAATCACCGCCTACTCAACACCTCACTGACATCATTCTCTTGCCTTCATCTTTTTACGTGGACACCAAATTCTCAATTAATTTATATCTATGCAACACGATTCTTCACAATTCCCCCACACCTTCATTGTTTTCCTCACTGACTTTGGTCACAAACTTTTGCTCTTTGAGAAGAACAATATCAACCATGTGTTGAGCTCACAATGAACTTTTCTTACTGAGCTTACAATGATGTTTCTGATTGGGCTTTGTGTTAGTGTTTGTCCAATTCCAAATAAAGTTTCCTGGAAATGAAAGGATTCCAGTGCCTTCGTGAATTCTCTCTCTCTCTCTCTCTCTCTCTCTCTCTCTCTCTCTCTTCTTTCTCTCTCTCTCTCTCTCTCTCTCTCTCTCTCTCTCTCTCTTCTCTCTCTCTCTCTGTCTCTCTCTCTCTCTCTCTCTGTCTCTCTGTCTCTCTCTCTGTGTCTCTCTGTTCTGTCTCTCTCTCTCTCTCTCTCTCTCTCTCTTCTGTCTTCTGGTTAATGATGAGGGCAACTCTCAAAATCACTGAATTGCAAATTTCTAAGAGTCTCCCTGCCTTTCTCTTCAACCACTACCCCAACAGACTATTCACTATATTCATCACCACTTCATAAGTAGTCATCCTGCCTTTGCATCCTATAACGTGTTTTGTATAAAGACACCAAAATTCCATTTTGTTTTTATCCTCGCCTACTTATTCCAACACAAAGAAATCTTCCTTTCCCTTATGATTCTTCTCAGGCAGAGAGCTAGACAGGTGACTGAGTGACTTACAGTCTTCCATGGATCATTTCCTCATGCTTTTGCATCAGTCAGCCAGGGAGAGAGTAAAGGAATGGTTGCTGTGGCTTGAAGTTCCTTGCTATGATCAAGGACGGAAGAGGATCATTTCAAAATGATAAATTTCTGATGTGTGTAGGAGAATTGATATTCTGCTTCATTTAGGAACAATGGATGAGAGTACCGCTTCATATATGATCAACAGAGTATGGAGAATCAGGAAATCAGAATTCATAGGACTTTCCAAGTTAGGCTTCGTTGCTAATTCCCTCCAGTGCATGCCTTGAAAAATGTTGTCAAGGAATCACTATTGCTTCAAAACAGGGCTTAAACTTGTGTAGAGAACATAAGTCATCTCCCAAGCCACAACTTTTAGGTGGGATGTGAGAATATGAATTCTCATAAATTAAAGGAAGACAACTTCACCCTTCATGCTGTGCAGATATTTGTTGGGTAGCAATCACATTCTATGGGCTGTCTTCCGGACTGGGGCCAGAGGTGGACAGAGACAGGAACTGAGACAAGAAGGGAAAATGGTTGATCAGAAATCCTGAATCTGTTGAATCCTCAACCAAACTTGAATTGCTGCCAAGGTTTCTAGGACTGATGGTTCCCTACCACCAGAGATACATGGAAGATCAACTAGACCTGCCTGCCTCTCATGAAGGACTCTGTAATCATTGCCATGACTTCAACCCCAAATTGAGCTCTAGCCTGAAGAGACTTGATGTTTCTCTACTGGTATGTGGACTGTTCTGTGTCCTCAGGTACCTGTGGCTTTCCATGAGGATAACGCAAAAGTTGCCCTCAACCACCCTTCGGGGAATGATTCGATCCAATGAGAATCCACCAGAAGGTAGTTCCACTCTCCCCACTCCCAGTAGCTGCATCCCAAATGAGTTCCTCCCCCCCACCCCCCAACTCTACCTGGCTCTTCTTCTCCCTACCACTACACCCTTAACTCCTTAGAAATAGTTTCTTCCTATCTGCTGACTCCACCCTATCTGCTGACTTAGGCAAGTGTCTAAAGATTTTCACCTTTTCTGCAACAGTTTCCATGTGCTCTTGTTCCATGGTGTTATATTCACTCTAGGGCAAAGGATACACAAAAATATGAGTCGCTCTCTGGGTTTGCAAGGCGTTTTGTCAATGTATTATCCATGGGAGTGGGGAGGTACAGATGAGTTCTTAACACTTATGCCCTTACTAGGAGCATTTCTTGTTCTTCATCCAATGAGAACAATCTCCCTCAATTGGTCAGCCTTCTTGTGGCCATCGACCCAAAAACACAAGAAGGAGAATAATGTATTGATCAATGTATTTACCCAAGAGAAGGCATTGATGATCCATGAGAAACCTCTTTAATGCTGAACCAAATTGCCACGATGAATGTTGGCTACTCTACACTGGTTGCAAGCCTGTGAATTAACAGACTAGGTATAAGACATCCAACACACATACAAAATTCAAATACTGGTCCCCTACTGCCAAAATTACTAGGGACCTGGCCTCGCCCATCTAGCCCCGGCAGTTAGTCAGCCCTGATGTAGAGCAGCTATTGCTGCTTGTAGAGAAAGTTTGGACAATCTCCACCCTTCCCCAGAAGCACACCTCATGATCAAAAAAATGAGCAAAAAACACAGAAAGCACTCTGCCCATAGATAGCTATGATGGGGAAAGAGAAGAACAGATTTCAAAACCTGAGGTTACCCAAAGCAGATCATCTTCAGGTGAACCCCCAAAGGGTGATACAAACTGGTCCCCATCTCACAAGACTCTCTTGGAAGAAATTAAAAAGCAACAACACAGAGATGGACAGAGACAGGAACTGAGAAATGAAGGGAATCATGGTTCATCAGAAATCCTGAATCTGTTGAATCCTAAACCAAAACTGAATTGATGCAAGGGTTTCTATGACTGATGGAGTCTTACCATCAGAGACACATGGAAGGTCAACTAAACCTCTGTCCTCTCTCCAAGGACGCTGAAATTGTCATGGCATTGGCAGCAGGAGAAATCATTTTGCTTGCACTGAAGGATTTGTTCATCACTGCTCCGATTCCAACTTCAAATCCATCTCTAGCCTGAAGAGATCTAATGTGTTCTCTACTGGTCCAGGGACTGTTCTGTTTCCCAGGTGCCTGTGGGTTTCCATGAGGATAATGCAAATTTGCCCTTAACTACCACTCAGAGAATGCTTAGATCCAATGAGAACCCACTAGAAGGTAGTTTCCACTCTCCTCAATCACAGTGGCTGCATCCCAGATGAGTTCCTCCCATCCCAAGTCTACATGGCTCTACTCTCTCTACCACTACACCCTTAACCTCCTTAGAAATAGTTTCTTCCTATCTGCTGATTGCAACCTCTAAAAGGGCAGGTGTCTAAAGATTTTCTTCTTTCCTTCAGCAGTTTTTAAGTGGTTTTATTTTGTGTTGTTGATTGCAAATATGTTATTCACCTCTATAGGAAAGGATGTATAAAAATATGAGGCTGTCTTTTGTCTGAAGGCACTTTGTCAATGTATGAGCCATGGTAGTGGGAAGGGTACAGAAGAACTCTTTAACACTTATGCTTACTAGGAAGTTTTCCTGTTTTTTATCTAATAAAAAAAATTTATTCAATATATCAGTCTTTTCGTGGTTATGGATCCAAAAACACAAGAAGTAGAGCAATATATTTATCAGTTTATATACCTAAGAGAAGTTATTGATGATCAATGAGAAATCTCTTCAATGGTGAACCAAACTGCCTTTGATGAATGTTGGCTACTGTACTTTGGCTGCAAGCCATTCAATTAGCAGAGTAGCTATAAGACATCTAACACAAATACAAAAATCAAATAGTGATTCCTAATGTTAAATTTTTTAAGGACCTGGCCTCACCCATCTAGCACAGGAAATTAGTCAGCCCTGACCTAGAGTAGCTATTGCTGCTTGTAGACAAAGCTTGATAATCTCCAACGTACTCTAAAAGCAGACCTAAAGTTTAAAAATGAGCAAAAGAAACAAACAAACAAAAACTCTGAACATAGATAGCTTTTATGGGGAAAGAGAAGAAGAGATTTCAAAAGTTGAGGAAACCCAAAGCACATTGTCTTCAGGTGAAGCCCCAAAGATTGATATAAATTGGTCCGCACCTCACAAGACTCTCTTGGAAGAAATTCAAAAGGATCTTAAAAGAGAGGTAGAAGAAAAATGGGAAAAGGAAATTAGAAATTTTCAATAATGTTTGGAAAAGGAAACAGAGAAATTACATGAACAAAACTCCTTCCAAAATAGATTTGGTGAAATGGAAAAGCATATAACCCTTATAAAATGGATCTGACAAAATGAAAAAGAAAACAACTTTCTGAAAATCAGAATTTGCAAAATGGAAAAAGAAAACAACTCTCAGGAAAACCAAATTTGTGAAATGGAAAAGGAAATAACTCTTAAAAACAGAATTTGTGAAATGCAAAAGAAATTTATAGAACAAAACAACTCATTTAAAATTTCAATTGGCCCAAAAGAAAAAGAATTAAAAAACATCAAATGAAGAAAATAATGCACTAAAAATCAAAAGTGAACAAAAAATGGAATCAGTGACTCAATAAGACATCAAGAATCAGTCTAGCAAAACCAAAAAGAAAATATGAAAAATATAAGAAAATGTAAAATACCAACTTGAAAACAACTGATCTGGAAAGTAGATCTATGAGACACAATCTGAGGAATATTGGACTTCCTGAAAACCATCACGAAAAAGAACTTAGAGATTATCTTTCAGGAAATCATCAAAGAAAACTGCCTCGATAACATAGACTCAGAAGGTAAAGAATTACCTCCTGAAAGAGAGCTCTAAATAAAAACTTTTGGAATATCATGACTAAACTTCAGAACCTATGTACCAAGGGAAAATATTGCAAACAGCCAGAAAGAAACAATTCAAATACTGAGGAGCCACAATCTGGATTTCTGAGGACTTACCAGCTTCCACTTTAAAGAACTAAAGGGCCTGGACTCTGATATTCTGAAAGATAAAGGAACTTGAATTTAGCCAAGAATAAAATGTCAAGCTAAACTGACCATTTCCTTTCAGGGTAGAAGGCAGACAAGTGATTTTCATTTATTTCTGATGAAAAGATTAGATCTGAACAAAAAATTTGACCTCCAAGGGAGAACTCAAGAGAAGCTTAAAAAGGTAAAAAGAAATTTTGTGAACTACATCTCTGTTATGGGTATACATGAGAGTGTAGGTATAATTTGGTTTTATTTGGAAAATGTAAAAAGAGACTAGAGGTGGAAAGGGATTCTACTGGGAAAAAAGCCAAAATGGAGGTAAAATGAGGGAAATTAAATCCCATGAAGAGGCAAAGAAAACCTATTGTAATTGAGGGAAAGATGGGAAGGAAATGAACATTGTGTGAATATTATTCTCATCAGATTTTGCTCAAAGAGAGAATATTAGAAATATTTGGTTTCACAGAGAAACTTGTTTCACCTTATAGGGAAGTGGAGGTGAAAGGAAAAGGAAAAGGGAAGGCTAATAGAAACAAAACAGAAGTAGCAGGGGAAAGGTATAAGAAAGGGAGGGCTATAAAGGGGAGGTCTGCTTGAGGGAAGTCGTGGTCAGAAGCAAAATACTGGGGAGGAAGGAAAGGGAGAAAGGAATGAGACAAGCATAATTTGAGTAAATAAGATGGCAGGAAATACAGAATTAGTCATTTTAACTATGAATGTGAATGAGATGAATTTCCTATGAATCAGAAGCAGATAACAGACTGGATTAAATGCCAGAATCCTGCAATATGTTGTTTACAAAAACACTTTTAAAATATAGTGATACATACAGAGTAAAGGTAAATGGCTAGAGCAGAATCTATTATGCTTCAGGTGAAGCAAAACACAGAGGGAAGCGATCCTGATCTCAGATCAAGCAAAAGCAAAAATAGATCTATTTAAAGAGATAAAGAAGTAAATTATTTCTTGCTAAAGGGTACCATAGATAATAAAGAAATGCATTTTTTCAGATTATTATTCAATAAAATTACATTTAATAAAAGGTCAGGGGATAGTAGACAAAAAATTAATTGAAACTAAATAATCTAATCCTAAAGAATGAATGGTGAAACAGCAAATCATAGAAACAATTAATAATTTCATCTAAGAGAGTGATAATAATGGGTCAACATACCAAAATGAGTGGCATGCAGCCAAAGAGGTAATAAGGGAAATTTTTCTATCTCTAGATGCTTACTTGCATAAAATAGGGAAAGAGAAGATCAATGAATTGGTTTGCAACTGTAACTAACTAGAAAACCCCAATTAAATACCAAATTTGAAATTCTAAAAATAAAAGGGGACATTAGTAAAGTTGAAAGTAAGAAAACTATTGAATTAATAATAAAAGTAAGAGTTGGTTTTAGGAAAACAACAAAACAGATAAGCCTTTATTCAATTTGATTAGAAAACAAAAGAAGAAAATGAAATTGTTAGGTTCAAAATGAAAAGGGAGAACTTTCCACCAATGAGGAGGAAATTAAAGCAATAATTAGGAGTTATTTTTCCAACTTTATGCCAATAAATTATGCCAAATAATTTAAGTAAAATGGAGGAATAGCTACAAAAATATAGATTGCCCAGATTAACAAGAGATGAAATAAATTACTTAAATAATCCTATTTTAGAAAAGGAAACAGAACAAACTATTAAGCAACTCCCTAAGAAAAAATCTACTAGCCTAGGTGGATTTACATGTGAATTCTATCAAACATTTAAAGAACAATTAACTCTAATACTATACAAACTATTTGAAAAATAGGGAATGAAGGACTCCTACTAAATTCCTTTTATGACACAGATATGGTACTGATACCTAAATCAGGTAGGATGAAAGCAGAGAAAGAAAATAACCAAACAAAAATCATATGATTATTTCAATAGATGCAGAAAAAGCACTTGACAAAATTCAACACCCATTCCTATTAAAAACATTAGAGAATATAAGAATAAATGAACTTTTCCTTAAAATAGTCAGTTCCATCTATTTAAAACTATCAGTAAGCATTATATGTAATGGGGACAAACTAGAACCATTCCCAATAAGATTAGGCGTGAAACAAGGCTGCCCACTATCACCATTAGTATTCAATATTATATTAGAAATGTTAGCTTTGGCAGGAAGAGAAGAAAAATAATTTAAAGGAATTAGAGTAGATAATGAAGAAACCAAATTATCACTCTTTGCAGATGATATAATAGTATAATTAAAGAACCCTGGAGGATCATCTTAAAAAGCACTAGAAACAATCCACAACTTGAGCAAAGTTGCAGGATACAAAATAAATCCACATAAATCAACAACATTTTTATACATCACCAATAAAGTCCAACAGCAAGAGTTACAAAGAGAAATTACATTTAAAATAACCGTTGATTGTATAAAATATTTGGGAATCTACCTGCCAATGGAAAGTCAGGAACTATATGAACACGACTACATAACACTTTCCACATGAATATAGTGAGATCTAAACAATTGAAAATATCAAGTGCTCTTGAGTAGACTGAGAGAATATAATGAAAATGACAATACTACCTAAATTAATTTACATATTTAGTGTAATACCAATCAAATTCCCAAGAAATTATTTTACAGATTTAGAAAAAATAATAACAAAGTTCATCTGAAGAACAAAAGAATTTTAAGGAATTAATGAAAAATGCAAATGAAAGTGGCCTAGCTGTACCAGATCTAAAGCCCTATTATAAAGCAGCAGTCATCAAAACCATTTGGTACTGGCTAAGAAATAGAGTAGTTGATTAATGGAATAGGTTAGGTTCACAGGACAAAGTAGTCAATGACAATAGTAATATAGTGTTTGACACATCCAAAGATCTCAGCTTTTGGGATAAAACTCACTATTTGACAAAAACTGCTAGAAAAATTGGAAACGAATGTGGTAGAAACTAGTCGCTGATTCACATCCAACAGTATATACCAAGATAAGGTTGAAATGTATTCATAAACGAGACATAAAGAATAGTATTATAAATAAATTAGAAGAACATAGGATAGTTTATCTTTCAGATCTGTGGAGGAGGAAAGAATCTGTGCCAAAGAAGTACCGGAGATCATTATTGATCACAAAATAGATCATTTTAATTAAGTTAAAATGTTTTTGTACAAACAAAACTAATGCAGACAAGATTGAAGAGAAGCAATAAACTGGTAAAACATTTTACCTTCAAGAGTTTTGATAATGGCCTCATTTCTAGAATATGTAGAGAATTGACTCAAATTTACAAGAATTTAAGCCATTCTCCAATTGATAAATGGTCAAAGCATATGAACAGACAATTTTCAGATGAAGAAATTGAAACCATTTCAAGTCATCTGAAAAGGTGCTCTAAATCACTATTGATCAGAGAAATTCAAATTAAAACAACTCTGAGATACCAGATTGGCTAAGATGACAGGAAAAGAGAATAATAAATGCTGGAGAGATGTGGGAAAACTGGGACAGATACATTGCTGGTGGAATTGTGAACCATTCTGGAGAGCAATTTGGAACTATTCCCTAAAAGGCTATCAAACTGTGCATGGTCTTTGTTCCAGTAGTGTTTCTCCTGGGTTTATATCCCAAAGAGATATCAAAGGAGGGAAAGGGACCCACATTAGCAAAAAATGTTTGTGGCAGCTCTTTTGAAAGAAACTGGAAACTGAATGGATGCCCATTAGTTTGAGAAATAGCTGAATAAGTTATGGTATATGAATGCTATTGAATACTATTATTCTATAAGAAACAATCAGCAGGATGATTCAGAGAAGCCTGGAAAGACTTAACTGATGTTAAATGAGATGAACAGAACCAGGAGATCATTTTATATGGCAACAACAAGATTATATGATGTTAAATTCTGATGGATGTGGCTTTCTTCAACAATGATATGATTCAGACCAGTTCCAATGATCTTGTGATGAAGAGAGCCATCTACATCCAAAGAGAAGACTGTGGAACTGAGTGTGGTTCACAACATAGCATTTTCACTCTTTTGGTGTTGTTTGTTTGTATTTTATTTTCTTTCTCATTTCCTTTCTTTTGATTTGATTTTTCTTCTGCAGCAAGATAATTGTATAAATATGTATGCATGTATTGAATTCAATATATATTGTTACCATGTTTAATATATATTGACTATTTACCATTTAGGGGTGGGGAGGAAGGGGAGAAATTGGAACACAAGGTTTTACAAGGGTTAATGTTGAAGAATTATCTATGCATATGTTTTGAAAAATAAAAAGCTTTAATGAAAAAATTATTCTCTTACAAAACAACTATTCATCCTGCCTTTGCATTCTAATCACATGTTTTGTATACATAAAGACAATGGAATTCAAGTTGTTTTTTTTTTTTTTTTTTCTGTTCTCTCTACTTATTCCAACACAAATGAATCTTCATCATGCAGCCAATATGAGTCTTCTCAGGCAGAGAGCTAGCTCAGGTGATTGAGTGACTTATAGTCTTCCGTGGATTATTTCCTCATGTCTTTGTGTCAGTCAGTCAGGTACAGAGTTGATGAATCATCATTGTGTGTTGAAGATCTTTGCTATGATCAAAGAGGGAAAGGGTCATTTCAGAATGACAAAATTCTGGTGTGTGTAGGAGAGAAAAGAGTAGGTTATTCTGCTTCACTTAGGAACACTGGATGAGAGTCTAGCTCCAACAGAGTATGTATAATCAGGAAATCAGAATTCACAGGACATTCCAAGTTGGCTTAATTGCTAATTCCCTCCAATGCTTGCCTTGAAAATGTTGTCAAGGAATCACTATTGCTTCAGAACAGGGCTTTCACCCTGTGGAGAGAATACAAGTGATCTCTTAAGGCACAACATTTATGTCAGATATAAGAATATCAATTCACATAATTTTAAGAGTAGACAAGTTTATCCTTTGTGCCATGCAGCTTTTGGGGGGGGGGGTAACAATCCCATTTCATAGGCTGCCTTTGGGACTAGGGACAGAGATGGTCCTAGGTTTCCAGTGACTTCAAGATATTGCTTCTTGGGTTGAATTTGAACAAAATGATGCTAAAACTTGTAAAGTGATTATAGTTCAACAACCAGTAATTGTCATATCCTCTCTAACCCCTGATACACATCTTTTGTCATGCAAGAATCATCACCTCCATATGAACTACTAAATATGAGAATTATTTTCAAATCTGTAATTGGTTATGAATAGCTCAAAATACCTCTTATAGTATGGGGATAACAAGAGATTTCACTAAAGGGAACTTAAAAAGCCTTTCCAGGGATTCCTGAATCCTTATCAAGAACTCTGTGTTTGAAAATGTAAAAATGTCTATTTTTCCTGATTGAGGCTATCTAATGATTATATACTCAATGGTATATAAATCTTTATAAGGTCTGTCAGTATAAATTGACCTTATTGGCCTTACCTGGTCTTTTCTTTTTCCCAGTGGTTAAAGTATCAGGGACAGGAATAGGAAATGTACCACCTTGTCAAGTACTGAAGCAAATATCTCTGCTTGTTCACCTTTCAGTCAATTTGATAATATACTGTACTCAACTATTGAGTACTTATAAATCCTATTTTTGTACTTAATTTTTAATTCAAGGCAGGCTTTATTCACAAGGAAGAAGGATACCTTTAGAGGAGGAGTGGGAAAGTCGAACCCCAAAATACATGATACCAATAGAATAAATGCATAGAGCCTATGATTTGTCCTCAAAATGAGATCCAAGAACAATTCTTGTCTTCTATTAATGATAGCTACAATCTGTTTTCTTTCCAGATCAGTTAGCTAGGATGGAACCAAATGCCTCCTAAGTCCCATCAGTCCTGATCTACTTCAGCTGCTTTTCAGGAGGAAAATGTCACCAATGGAAATAGAATTACTACCTTCAAGATTGACAGATAATCTCCATTTGGAAGAGAAGAGAAAATAATGCAACACAAGGCGAACTTTAGCATAAAAGGACTGGATTTTCCTTTCTTGTCTCCTAGGCAATTAATTACAACATGTTCTCTCTCTATAGATGATATGATTGATAAAGAGAAAGAGGTGCATTTCTTAGCAAATTTGGGACTGTGTGCAATATGGATGATGGTCTTGGTGCTTAGCATCAGGAAAAGCCACAGCAGGTTGGGTGGTAGCAGGTAATTCTGTAACAGGTAGTCTGGCTGCAGTTGGTTCAGAAACTTGTTTGTCAGCAGTTGGATATACAGCTGCTGGATTGGCTGTATGTCAGGCAGGCCGAAACTGAACACACAGCTGCTGAAGTGACAGCAAGGTTTGTGGTAACAATTTGCCAGCGGCAAGGGTGGCAACAGGGAGTCTGACAGCAGGAAGGATAGTAGGAAGTGGGCTAGCAACAAACAGAATGACCACTTGGTTTGTAGCAGCTGGTCCCATACCAGCTGGAATTACAGCACATGGTTCTGTTGTAAGTTGTCTGGCAGCAAGTTGGGTAGAAACAAATGGAATGGCTACAGGATTGGTAGCTGCTGAACATACAGCAAGTTGGGTGGCAACAAATAGTTTGGTAACAGATTAATAGGCAGCACCCATACTGGTAGCAGCTGGGAGCACAACCCACATCTTTACAGACATGCTGACCACAGTTAGGGTCAGGGAAGTTGGAACCTGACCAAGATTTCACCATGTTCCCAGTGAATGGATCTTCTAAGATTTCTTTCCAGGACAGGAATTGATTTGTGTTTTAAAAATATTTGGTCCCCAAGGCCTCTTATGTACTTGAAAAAAATTGCAGTTTTAGAGTACTTCCCTGTTCTTGCTCACCATGATAGAAGAGTGAGCATCCAATTGAATAATTTATTTTACTCTGGAGAGAAACTGCTTTTCCATAATATTTTGGAATTCACCATCCCATTCACTGTTTTCTTCCTTCTAAGGTCATCATTTGTTTTTTGTTTTTTTAACCTTAAGTACTTAGGCAAATTTCCTTCCTGTTCACATTCTGGTCAATCTGTGAGTCTGAGCTTCTGCTTCCTGGGGATCATTCCATGATTCAGAGGGATTTTATTCACAAGGGATGAGGATACTTTTAGAGCAGGAGTAGAAAATTCAGTCTGTAGCCTCATGGAACTCTTCATTTAATTGCAGAGAGCTGAAGTTGTTGTCCAAAATTTAGATCAGTGAAAAGTTTTTTCTTTGATGAGTGATGATATCATCTGCTTTTCCCCTTAAGAACCCAATAAGAATAGGTAGGATGGGACAAAATGCCTCCTGAGACCTATCAGTCCTGATCCTCATTACCCATACTACTCATGAGCATCCCATAATATCACCAAAGCAACTTAGAAAGCATTTCCAAGAATTCTGGAATACTGATTAAGAATTCTGCACATGAAGATGTCATTTGCATTCTTTTCAGGAGTTTTATTTTTGTTTGTGACTGGTGCTGGGGACTTCAGAAGAGATAATAGAAACAAACACTTTGTTGATGAAATGTTACCTGAGCCTGGGCAGAGACAGAATTTTTAGACAATAACTTAGATGTGTCCACTTGTCTTAATTTGATGCCTCATCATGGTTTGAAGGTGATCTTGGCCACACAAAGACTAGGCATATGGAGATTAAACTTTGGTAGGTTCTATCACATTAAATGGCCCTTTTGGCCATACCCTGGACATCTTTTTGTCCAGGGACCAAAGTATCTATAGCAGAAGGAGCTCAGCACCAGCAAGCTGCCAGTTGAGATATTGAAGCGGATCATGGTCCCTTTAAGAAACTGTATTTCCTATTTATTTGTGATTCCTTGCAGATTCTCAGCCCCTCTTGGCTGAGGCATTTCAGTCCAGGAAGCCAGGGCCTTTGATTTACAAATCCGGGTCAAAAGCACCCCTTTGAATTCCAATAGGAATTCCAGGCTTGTCCTAGCCCCAATCCGGTCTGAGCCAGCTTGGCTCTCCCAGCGCCCACCGGTTCTGATCTGCTCTGGTTGTCCCAGCCCCCATTCTGATGATCTGCTTGGGTTTCCCAACCCCCATCAAAACAAGCAGTATAATGAGCTTCCATCAGCTAAGGTCTTTGCAGATGGACTTTGGCAGTTCTCTTTACTGCCAGGACCTTCTGCCCACTGAGAACTGCATTCTCAGTGCAAAACTCTTATTTTCCATAGATCTGCCTGCTGGAATAATATTCTTTTCCAGTGCCATCCTCTCTTTATTCTCACCTATTTCCCTAACTGGACTTTATGCTTCCAATCCCCATAATAAACCTCTTTTATCAATCTAGATTTCCAGGTCTGTAAATTCTTTACAGAGAACCTCTGAGCCGCCAGAAGGGAATCCCCAAAACTTCCTACCCTTGCACCAAATCCCAAGGGGTGCAGGGAGCCAAAGCTCTCCATTTGGTTCCCTGAACCCCGAACTACCTCACTAGACCTTATCATTTAACTCCCTGACCACCAGAAACCCTAATCTCATTTTGGTTCCCTAAAACTAAACCTCATTATTTGGTTCCCTGATCAAGATCCCTGAAAACTGGATATAATTTGGCACTAAACAGAACCCCAGCTTTTTCAGGGCATTCAGGACTCAATTTGGGTTTTGAGCTATTGGTGCAGTATTGTTCCAGGAAGAAAATCTGTTCCTTCTTTTGTCTCACCCTATTTCTAAAGGTAGTAGCCACCCAGATCAGGTCTAGGCTGTGGGCAGTATTCTCCTGTGGAGAGTATTTGCATTTTCAGGCAAAAGGGCCTCTTTTGTCACACTCTATTTTTAGAGATAGTGGGGCCAGAAATCCGGAACCCTGGACAAGGTAAAAGACCTTTTTTTTTTACTTTCCCTATCCTGCAGTGGACACCCAAGCCCTCGGGTCAGGCTTGGTCATTATAGAACTCTACACTCGTGCACAATTCTTTACGAATTGCTGTGGAATGACAAAAGGCCTCCTTTGGTCTCATTCTCTGTCTCTAGAGATATGAGAGAGGCTGCAAGAATTTGGGAAAACTAAAAGCTTTTACCTGTCCACAATCTAGAAACACCTTTGCCTCTAAAAATCCTTCTTTGAGCAGAGATGCTTGGCTTGAGGGAACTCCCTCTGTCCAGCTCCTCCAGAGACAAAGGACATTCCTTTGCATTTCAAGGCATTCCTAAACTTTTTCTCTGTCACCAGAAAGCCCTGCTCTCAGGCAGGAACTCCAAGATGCGAGAGGAAGTGTCTCTTTAACACCCCTCTTCCCCCCTCCCCGACCAAGGAGACACATGGCCATTCTGGGGACCTCACCCCTCTCGGGGGTCCCAGGCCAGCACTCTCTTTGATCTGTTCTGAGGAGATAAATGGAGAAACTTAAGAGAAGCTGTGTTTGAGTCCTTCTCCCACACCACTGTTAAATACAATGGAGTTTCTAATGGTCAGGCTGTAGCCAGGAGGAGAAAGGTCACTGAATTGGGGTGAGCCTGGAGACATGTCTCTATCCATGGCTGCTGCTCCCTGGACAGGGATGAGCAGTCTCTCCTTCAGGTCTTGCTCTCCCAGCAAGATTTGGGAGTTAAGAAAACTCCCCGCCCTCAAGTTCCAAGCGTGGAAGTGCCAGAGGAGCCCTCGCTATTTGGGAAGCACCGGGTAAGATGGCATCTCTTCCTCCCCACCCTCGCTCTGGCCTTTCCTCCCCTCTCCCCTGGAGTGGGGATCACAGAGGAACTCAAGGCCTTTTCAGACCTCTCCCATATGAGCGGCAACCTGCCATTTAAATGCTCCTATCCTATCCCTTAGTTGGGGTACTGTACAATGGGGAGATCGGGGACTCAATCTTATCTTCTCAAATTGTTTAGCCTCAGTTCTCTTTAACTGTTCTGACTTGATTTCCCTGAACTAGTTTCCTTTGTCTCAGTTTCCTTAACTGTTCTGTCAAATCCCTTAGTGGTAATAACCCACTCTGGTCCATTAAGATTGGGAACTATTTGCTCTAAGGTTGTAAATTTTAATACAAGCAAGATAAACAAGAGAGCAGAACTCCTGACCCTTCCCTGTTCTCAAGAATTTACAATATCCCTCTAAAATATTCAAGCTACCTCACTGACATCTTTATCTCTGGGTATTCAGAGATCCTGTCTCTGAGCTTTTAGGATTTATGGTCTCCCCCATCCTGACAGAAGCCTTCTTGGTTCTTTGTTTCTAAAGAGTATTTAAGAAGCTGGTTTTCTCCTATTCATTGCTGGATTCCAGCCCTGGGACCAACATGGTTTCCTTGGTCCCAGAACATTTTATCTCTATCTGACTGGATAATTTGAAATGAGAGTCCTGTCCAGTCAATTATACTCTCAATTAATAAACTATTGAAAACTCTCTAATCTCTCTCCTGCCTCAGTTTCTCTGGCATTACAAAATCTCTGGGAAAGTTTTACCAACTTTTAAATTACCAGAAGTTTACCTGCAATCTGGACAAAGCGGGCCACACCCCTCCCAGACCTTTTGCCTGGCTCTTCAAGGGCCACAGCTTCCTGCCCTCAGGAAGCATGCTAGTCCATACATTTAAAACAGGACTTGGTTTCCCTGATTTTGCCATCCTGCCTTAGAGCAGTGCCTCCCATCACAGCCTTTTAAGTGGAGAAGCCCCAAAATTATGCTTTTGCATGCTCATGCTCCTGTTTACAAAGACAGGGGAGGATTCCAAACTGCTCACAGTTTATTTTCCTAGTCTCAGGACACTTGCTCTTAATTTTCTCAGGCCCAAGACCTTTTGCTCTTAGCACATTCTCTCCTATTTTTCTGGATTGGCATTCTATGCCTGCCAACAATTAAAGGTTTCTTTTCTAAGCTCCAACCTTGGTCAGGTTGCAGCTTCAAGAAAGATCTTTGGAATGATGGCTGGGGAATAAAATCAAATCAAAGCAAATTAAATTGTTAAGCAGTGAAGATAGCTTCTTTCTTTTCTTTTCTCATTCCCTGATTGCAGCAGGAAATGAGTTAGAGGAGAGACTGAAACGACTTGAAAACTCCTTAACTACTTTCAATTCAGTGAACATCTTTAAAGGAAAGAGGCCTTTTCTGTTGCCTTTTCTCTAGCTTGCAGAATTCCCTTGTGGGGATTCCTGTGGTAGTCTCTCTCTAGACTTGTTCTCTGTTCTATAGCTGGTCCCTGACAAATTCTCCCTTGCTCTGTTGTGCCACAGTTCTGCCTCAGTATCTCTGGCATTACAACTCAAGGAGCATTTTAATTGCTCTCCTTCTCTAGAGAAGGCCAGGGCTATAGAATATGAATACTGTCTATAGTTAGGGGAGGAGCTATTGAATGGAGAACAAAGAAATGTCACACTTATTCCTGCCCCATTTCTCCTTCTCTACCCCGCCCTCATTTGGTGGCCCTCTGGAATCCCAAGGGGATGCAGGGGACTCAACCCTCTCCATTTGGCCCCCAAACCCTGGTCCTGCCACTAGACCTTATCATTTAACTCCTGACTATCAGAAACCCTAGTTTCATTTTGGTTCCCTAAAACTAAACCTCATCAATATGAATTTCATAGCTATGACATTCAGATCATTCTGTTTATAAACAAGATTAAAATAGGGGAGGAAAGCATAGCCAAATGATAAGAGGCTTCACAGTATTTCATTTAAGAACAACAAAATGATTCACGGAATTGTCTGCATTATTTTCTCAAAAATAATAACAAACATCATATCATGTTGGTCATCATTGTTGTGCACCAGTTAAAAGGATTTATGAGAAAAGAAAATTCACCATAAAAATATTTGTATATTCTCCTATTTGGAGGATAATCATTTAATTTTTCCCCTGAAGCCCTAGGTTAGCATGATTCCTGCATGGTATATTTTGATTTGTTTGCTGCATGGAATAACTACTGAAGCTATTCAACATGGAGCAATTTTATGAAATCTGACAATGTTTCCTTTTTAAAAATATTTTGTCTTGCTTTTTAGTTACTCTTCCTTTTTGCCTGAAGATCAAGAGCAATAATTGGACATTCAATGGCACCATAAATTTTAATACTTCTCCTTTTAAATAACAATAGCTATTTTCTTTGTCTTTTCATTCTAAGTATAATGCCTTGCACATAATAGGCATTTAATGAATAGTTAGTAAGTGTGATTGCAGTCTGTCCCTAAAGCAATGCTTGCAACTTTTCATGGTAGAACTTGGCCAAGATTCTAGTGACATATCCTGTGGATTCCGTGCTTACTCCTCGGCTAGAATGAGGGAGGAGAGGAGGTCTTGGGACCTAGGAGACAGAGTGACTTTTACATGAAATACTTCATTAAATTTTCAATTCTTCTTCATGTGGAAATCATTCACCTCCAAGATGAATGTAATTTCCATGTTTGAATTTATCCTTTTTCCATAATGATTCAGGTGAAGTTTCTAATCAGAAAAACTTAAATTATTTCAGCCAGAGATACACCTCAGTTAGGAATGATGGATTTATGTTTCTGTCCAGAACACATTTAGATGAAATGATCTATCTCTTGATCAATTGATTGATCTTGAAAATTCAGTTATTTTTTCATGAATGAAACACTGAAATAGTACTAATGTGCAATGTCTTTTATCTCACTACTCATTCTTATCTATGTTCAAAATGCTATCATCCATGGTTTTGGGTTTTGACCAGAGTCATCGAGTTGTCTCAAAATAATACTTTTCATTATATTTGAGGAGTTATACTATGTCAGTGTTAAAACATCTGAAATTCACTAGATAACTTCAAAATCTTTCCTAGCATACAGATGCCATATTTCTTTTCTTTTCATAATCAATAGCTCAAAAATATTTTATAACTATCAATCAATATTTGGATAGCCTTTTTTAATAGAAGAGGAAAGAGATCTAGTTTTTTCAAATAAACCATGACATCACTCTCTAAACTTCTCACATCTCCCCTGTTTCACATCTTTTCTGAAAATCTTGCCTCATGCATCACTGAAAAAAAATTGAGACCATTTACCAAGAAATCCTTTTTCATCTCATATCACTCTGATACATTCCCCACAACCTATCATTTAACTTCTGTCTCACATAAAAGATGACCTTTCAAGTCAAGAGAAACCACAGTTCAAGAATAATCTTTTCAGCAAATTACTTTCTTTAGATTCCCTAATACCTCCTTTATCTTCAACATCTTACTCTTTGATTTCTGATTCCCTGCTACCTAATAACACATCTATGTCATGCTAGCTTTAAAAATCCTTCACCTAATTTGTCAGTCTTTAGTATCTATTTTCCTCTTTTCCTCCTCCCTCTTCTAGTAAAACTATTTGAGAAATGCATCTATAATCATTGCTTCCTCATCATTTTTCTCTTTCTCTTTTGAATTGTCTGCATTCTAGCCTCTGATCTCATATTCAATCACTACTATTCAACAAAATTACCAGTATATCTCAGGGAGATATACTGATTTTGTATCATTCTTCATCTAAACTGATTTCTGTAGCTGGCACCTGGTGCTAATTCTTCTCATACATGTTCTGTTGTCCTCAGCTTTTGCAACATCCTCTGCTTCTCCTGCCTCATAGACAACTATCTGTCCTAATGTTCTGCACTTTGGTATCCTATTACAATGGGCGAAGACTCTGTAGTACTCTTTTCAATGCCTTTCATAATTTTCAGTGAGAACCCTGATGCCCATGGATTCAATTATCAGTTTTCAAGACTTGATGATTCTCATAGGTTTGTATTTATCCTAATATCTCTCTGACCTACCAATCCTCAGCTCATATGTATCAATTAGATATATTAAACTCAAAGTCACTAAAAAAATCTAAGTTCGTAATTCAAACTTAAACTCATTCTCTTTTTCACATCTTAATAGAACTTTTGCCCCTCATGCTATTTAAACTCATGCATTCCATCTTCATTACCCTATTTCTAGTTACTATATTCATTGTTTGATAGAGCCATTTGTAAGTAATATCCAACATGAAATGAGATTCTGAGGGCAGAATGTTTTAGCTTTTCTTCTGAGCTAGAGTGACTAAAATTAAGTAAAATGTATGACGGCTCATTAGACTAGATAGCTCATATTGAAATCCTTAGAGAAATGGTAGTCACGGAGATCATTATACCATAAACGATAGTTGAGGATGTATTCTGATGGAGTATTCCTTCGACAATTAGGAGATCTAGCTCAGTATTCAATTGATCAAGGATGACAGAAAGTACACCGAAGAACAGAACACTAGAACCAATGAATGTAACTGCAATATGGCATTTGTATCTTCTTCCAGGTTATTATCTCATAAATCAATTCTCTCAGAAAACTGTTTGATCTTGCACCACATATGATTGTATCCAGATCACTGAACCATTATCAGGACTCTTGCCCTGGGAGGTGAGAGGGAGGCGTAAAATATCGGAACAAAGTGAGTGCAAGGATACTGTTGCACTAAAATTACCCATGCTGTTCTGATCAATACTATTGTATTCAGATAGAGAGTAGACGAGTAATCGAGAAGAGATGAGTACATGAATTTATAGCTGAAGACATATATTCATCTAGTCTTTCTTGCCCGAAACCAATTAATAATATTCAAAATGAAAGACTGGAGTAGAAATCTGAGGTAATTTGGTGAATCCAAACATGTGTATATGGATTGTGATGGAATATTATGCAATAGATGTGGGAGAATGATTGCTAGAAATTCAGAATGTTTACAAATCATTTATTTGCGATTTATAGTGAGCAATTACCAGAAACAATTTCATATTAAGGTCAATATTATAGAGAAACAATGTGAAAACTTAGTAGTTTTGATGAATCAACAATGCCACAATCATGTTCCAAAGTATTCTATGACTAAATGCTGTATTTCCCAGAGAATGGGATGTTGATGCCAGATGAAGTAAATTTTCATTTTCATAATTATTCCTATTTCCACTAGCTACATCATAGTGAAATGCTATTTTGCCATAAAACTTCCTAATCGACCTCAATAGTATTGATAATTTCTTTCTTATTAATAGTAGGGCAATAAATGCATGCATATGAGGAGATTCAGAATGCTAAAATGTAAAAGTATAATATAGATATAAAATTAACCAGAAAGTTAGATATGCTGGTTAGCAAGTGATAGCTTTCTCCTCAAATGACTGTTTATCTTTGTAGCAGAAATTTTATGGATTGTGTCCTGGTTTAGTTCTTCACCATAGTATTGACTAGAAAGATCATGTAAATTATTT
The DNA here is from genome assembly GCF_902635505.1 of Sarcophilus harrisii. Taxonomy (NCBI): domain Eukaryota; kingdom Metazoa; phylum Chordata; class Mammalia; order Dasyuromorphia; family Dasyuridae; genus Sarcophilus; species Sarcophilus harrisii. The sequence goes on along the minus strand of NW_022290917.1, from coordinate 54,691 downwards.
TGACAGGAAACGTTTCATGATATCAGAAATCATAGATCAGATATTTCGTTATTGAAGCCAGGTGCATATTGTATTATGAATCCTGATTGGATCATTTACAGCAGTAATATTATGCTTTCGATAAATGAAAATGATTATTTCTTCACAGATTTTTTGCTGGTGTCTGCAGCCTCCATGGTCAAGACTGGTCTAGCCTGATAGGGGACTCTGCCTAGTATTCTCAAAACTGGCCTGATCTGTCACCTCAAGGCTCTGAATTTATCACATTACTTTTCTAGTTTGAAATGCTAGTAGAGTACAGAGTTCTGCAGGATGACTTATAGAGGAAGAGTGTACATGTATTCAACTTTAAACTCTTTCTGGCTGAGCTCAATCTATTTCATTCTGTGCAGCTTTTGATATTGCAGTTTGATTTTGCTATCTTTTACTGAGTTTGTATTTTATCTTCTCTGTCACTATAGCAATTTTCTATATTTAAGCTCTTTTCTATTTGCTGATTTTCCCATTCTTTTCCTCAATTTTTCTTTTTAAAAATCATATTTATTTATTAAATATTTCCCCAGTTACATTTAAAACAATTTTTTTACATTTTTTTCAACTTTTGAGTTTCAGATTTTCTCCCTTATTCTATACCTCTAGGCCCCATTAAGGAACCACATGTGAGGGGCAGCTAGATGGCACATGGATAGAGCACTTGCTCTGGAGTCAGGAGAACCTGAGTTCAAATCTAGTCTTAGACACCTAACACTTACTATTAGCTGTTCCCAGGCTCTTCCCTAATTCTCCAAAAGCATGAGAGACATTTAGTTATGAACAAATCATTCTCATCATCTCCCAAGATTCCATGACAATCATGTACCAAAATTTTTTCAGTCATTCCAATTGATGGGTATCCTCATTCATCTGCTTTGCCCTGAGAGAGAGATGCTAATATTTTTGTCAGATAGGTCCATTCCTCCTCACTCCATTTTGAAAATCACTTTGGTATTTATGAATATGACAGAAATCAAAGGATATAACATGAATTTATCAGCTGTGATCATATTCCCATTTCATTCTATTATGTTTGTTGATGAGCATTTGCTAGTAATATGTCCAATCATAATCAGATCTCGAGAAAAATGTGTTTTAGGTCTTCTTTCGTCTAGAGTGATAGAAATTATGCTTATAGAAATGCATTTATTCTATTTAATTATTATTTTTTATTTAATAGCCTTTATTACAGGATATCATGCACTGGGTAACTTTTACAGCATCAACAATTCAACCTCTTGTCATCATGTTCTGCACCTCTTCCCCCCATCTCTCATCCTCTCCAGATGGACAGGATGACCAGTAGATGTTAAATTATGACATTAAAATCCATACAATAGATACACTAAGACACATGACCAAAAGTTTTTTGCTGTACAAAGATCAGACCGAAATATTGTACAATTCAGTTAAGGATCAAAATGCAGTGGCGCATAAATATAGATTGGAACAATGTAATGGTTTTGCTTCATCTCCAGAGTTCTTCTTCTGGGCGATAGCTGTTCAGTTCATTACTGCTCATTAAATGATTTGTGATCTCGTTTTGAGAATGGCACTGTCCATCAGATACTGGTCATCATATCAGTATTGTTGTTGAAGTATATAATGATCTCCTGGTCCTGCTCATTTCACTAGCATCAGTGTCAGTAAGTCTCCAGGCCTTCTCTGAAATTATCCTGTTGGTCGTTTCTTACAGAACAGTAATATTCCATGAATATCATATACCTCTAATTTATTCTACTGATTCTCCAACTAGATGGACATCATTCAGTTCCAGTTTTTACCACTAGAGTGGTAAGGAGCTTGCCATAAACTTAATGCACTCTGAAATAAGGTCTGTATCATAGAAACTACTTGAACCATTCTATCATTGAAATGACTATGCTATTCTCTATAAATTAGATCTATTCTTCTATTCACTCATTTCAAAATGTGGCCTTTATGCTATTGAACCTATTAACTGTGAATCCAGGATATGTGCTTTCTCTCTCATCATCCTCTGTCGTATCTAATTCTCCTATTGTTCTTGCACAAAGATGATTTCTTTTTAATGTTGATATAATTAATTTTCTATTTTTGATCATTTATTGTCTCTTTTAATTATTATTTTTAAAATTCTTTTATCTGCAGAACCACATGCGGGTAGATTTACAACATTATCCTATGCACTCCTTCTGTTCTGATTTATCCCCTCCTCAGTTCCCTCTCCTAGATGGAAAGCATCGGTATATAATGTTAAATATGTTGCAGCATATCCAGATCATAATTTCAGAATTGATCAGCAGTTCTCTGTTCAATAGATGAAGTCTTATTCCAGAAGGTAGAATCATTGGTAAAAACAAAATGTCAATACTAGATTGTTCATTCATTTCCAGTGTTCTTTCTTTGGGTGTAGCTAACTTGTCCATCATTCATCAATTGAAACTGTTAGGTCTCTTTGTCAAAGAAAATCGCTTCCATGACTGATACTTTATACAGTATGGTTGTTAGATCAGTAGCTAGGTAATGACCTCCTTGATTTTGCTTCATTTCATTAGCATCAGTTCAGTAAGTCTCTCCAACACTTATTCATCCATATGGTCATTTTGTTAGAACAATTATTCCATGACTTCATATACCATTTACAACCATTTTCCAATTGATGGAGTCATCCATTGCATTCAGTTCTAGCCATTACATTTAGGGCTGAAAACATTTTGCAATAGTCCCATTTCTCTATTAATATCTTGGGTACCTAAGCCCAAGAGCTAGACTGCTATCAAGGATATGACAGTTCTGACTTACTTTGTGTGGCAAGTTTTCCAGATTGCTGCTCAGAATGGTTGGATTCTCCTGACTTCCAACAATTGCATCAGTGTCAGATTTCCTCCAACATTCATCTTATGCTGTTTCCGTCATCTTAGAATCTGACAGGTGTGTAGGTATATGGAGTTGTCTCTTTGTCTTCTCTTAGCTGATTTGGAACTACTCTTTCATATAGATGGTAGGAGTTTCAAGTTTAATCATCTGAAAATTGCTAGTTACGAATATCTTACCATTTACAATTTGAGAATGGCTGGTCTTCTGTATAACATTAAGTCAATTCTCTATATATTTGAATATGATGGTTTATCGAACCTTTAACTGTGAAGATGCCTGAATTTGCTTTCCTCTCTAACTCATTGTTGATGCTAGTTTTGTTTCTACACTTAATATTGATATAATCAAATTTTCTGTGATCAGTGGGCAACTTGGCTTCTCTCAGTTCATCTTGGTACTAAAGGTTTCAGTTTCTCCTCCACAGTGCAGATAACTATCTATGTTCCTTAATTTATTTATAATCTAGTTCTTGTCCTAAACGGTATATTTAAGTGTGGGTCCATGTCTGCCATACTAATTTCCTAGTTACTCTCAAGAGTTTTGTCAAATAATGATCTTGATCAAGTTAGGATCTTGGGTTGTCAAATACTAATGCTATAGTTGACAATTCTGTCGTAACTCTATTCGACGATCAACTAATCTGTTTTTAGCTATAATGGTTTTGGTTGACTGATAGTCTATTATAATAATAGTTTTCAGATCAGGTACAGCTAGCTACCTCATTCTTGTTTTTCATTAATCTACTTGGATCCATAGTGCTATTATTCTCTGGGGATGAATTTTTGTAGTCTTTTGCTAGATCATTAATATTTTCTTGGGAGTCTGATTGGTATAGCACTAAAATAATTCATTTAGGAGATAATGTCATAATTTTATCTATTCTTGGCTTTTCAAGGCCTACATATGGTTTCCAATTATTTAGTATCATGACTTTATTTGTGTGGAAGAGTTTTGTGTAATTTTGCTCATATAATTCCCTACTTTTTTCAGATAGTATAGCATTCGCAAATTGTTCTTAAATGTTTGTTAGACAGTTCATTTGATGAAATTTCTCATCTGTCTCTCTTGTGTTGGATTTTGTTAGGGATGATATAATAATGCTTGAGGATTTATGGGGATTTACTTTTTCCTGAAGACTTGACTGTAGAGTATGTTATTTCTAATCACTCTGTAGTAGATCTGGGTCAGTATACCTATATCATCTGCAAGGTGATAGTTTGGTTTCCATTTCACTCTAATTCCTGTCAATCTCTATTGTCATCAACTAGTTGCGAGGCTAGTGTTCTAAGTACAATTCCTGAATAATAATGGTGATATCTAATCTTCCTCTTCAGTCTTACTGGCAAGTTCTCCTTTTCCATTGTATAATGATTAACTACGTTTAAATTATGCTCTGACTATTTTAGAAATCCATTTATTCTATATCAAGTGATTTATTAGAATGGATGTTCGTTTTGTCAAATGCTTTTTCTGCATCTATTGAGATGACTCTTATGGTTTTGTTAAGTTATATTGATATAGTCTATTATCTTAATAGTTTCTAATTTTATTGAATCCATCTGCATTCTTGGTAGATCACTTGTCAAGTTTAGTTATCACTGGGATGATTTTCTGTAGTTCATAATATGTCTTTTCAGCATTTTAGTTGCAAGCCCAATATCATTAGAGATTGGTCTATTTTCTTTCTCTGTTTATGCAAGCTAGGCTCTAGGTGATATGAAATTATCTGTGTTACAGGAGTTTGTGACTCTTCAATCCCATATTTTGGTCATGATGTTTATATAGCATTGGAGTTAATTGTTCTTGGGTGAATGTTTATTGAATTCACATGTATCCATCTGGTCCTGGGTTTTTCTTGGAGTTGATTACATAGCTCTGTTCTATTTCTTATCTAAGATGTATTTTAGATATTTCATTTCTGTTATTGGCTACCTATATTTTCCTGAAGGTATTCTTCATTTATTTAAGTTGTCGAATTTTCATTGCATGTAAGTTGGCAAAGATACATTCTATTATTTTCTAATTCCTCTTACTGCATTGGTGAGTTTGCCTTTCATGTCTAATATATGGTCAATTTTGATGTTTCCATTTAACTGCAGATTTACTAAGAAAGTGTACTTTCTATTTCCATGTTCTGTTTTCATCCAGAAGACAACTCTTAGTTTATTAACTTAATTCAATAGTATTCTTTTAAACTTTCAATTTATTGATCTTCCTTTATTTTAGAATTTCAAGTTAGTGACTGTGGTTTAATTTGTTCCTAATTCTGAGCATTGTTTAGTTGCAAGCCCAATCTCATTGACCATTCTCTGTTTCTGTTGTCTATAAGTTCCTTCTTGATAGATTCTTATTACCGTTTTTGCATCACATTTGGTATGATGCTCATTAGTCATTTTGGGTGAAGTATAATGTGTCTATGATTTGTGTTTCATTAATCTATTCTCTTAATATGAAGTTATTTAATTTCCAATTATTTTGGCTCCTTCCTTTTCCTGCTTTTAATTAGAATGTAATTTTGCATTTGCACTGTGGTCTGAGATCAAGGATACATTTACTATTTATGCCTTGACTGCAATTGAGCTTTGAGGTTTTTGCTCCTAATATATGTCCAATTTTGTATAGGTTCCATGAACTGCTGACAAGTGTATCTTCTTCCTGCTTCAGGTGTTTCCATGAAGATCATATTGTAGATTCTAAGCTTTTTAGTCCTATTCTAACCTCTGACTTCTTCTTATTTATTTTGTGGATTGAACTTGTATCACATTTGATAGGTTGAGATCTCCACCATTATATTACTTTTGCTAATCTATGTTAACCTTCGTTTATGCTTTAATCTTCTCTTCTGATTGAGATCTCACCACTTGGTCATATGTGATAGTTGATGATTGTCATTATCTATGCTTCCTCACATATGCCCTCCTATCTCTTTAATTAGATCCAATTTGCTTGCCTTATCTGAGTTCAGGATGGCTGCCCCATCTTACTCCTTGACTTCACTTGAGTCATGTAGATTCTTCCCAGCCTTATTACCTTCCTCTTGCATGTTCCCTTCTTCAGTGTTTCAATGAAAGAAGTTTCATAATTGTAGGATATCTAGCTTTTATCATTCTTAACGCTTCATCTTAATGGCGAGTTAACCACTATAGTCATCCTTATGGTCTAAAATTACCTAGATTTAATAGTTACTTTGCAATCTTTGTTAGACCTGTTTAGCTTTTCTCCCTCTTTCTCCTAACCTCTTGTATCTAGTTGTGAGCACACTTGCTTCCTTCACAGCCTCCTTTTAGTATCTCCTGCCTAAGGTTCTACCCATCTTATTCCTTTCTCACACTCTCTATATCGAATTAGCTTCCCAGTTCTTCCTTTTACCTTTCTTCTACGGTTTCTCAATGAGTTCTAGATTTGTAGATCATAACTTGAATATGTCTAAAATTGTTTTTTCAAGTCAGAATCATAGCTGAAATTCCTCTATGTTCATCTGTCCATTCTTTCTCTCAGATATAAGTTTTGCCTCATTGTGGCTGGTAAGTCACTTTATTTTTTCTGATAACGAGTTCCTTTCCAGCCTGTTCAGAACAGTACCATATTCAGCCCTTTATACATCTTTATATATGAGAAATATAGCTGCTAGATTTCACCTTTAGGTGATCTCTTGTTCATTGTAGACTCAAACTCTTATTTGAAAATCTGGGTTTTCATCAGAAATGCTTGCAAGTTCACTTATTTCATTGAATGTCCTCTTCATTCCCTGGAAAGATGTCATTCTGGCATGTTGGCTAGTTCATGTATTTGGTTGCATAACGGTTCCTTGCCTTTCAGGATACCACTTTCAGCTTGTGATCTTTTTAATTCTGTGAATGCTCTATTCTGGGTGATTCCTATGACTTGTGGCCTTCCATTTGAATTAGTTTTCTGGAAAATAGTCGTCCAGGCTATTTTTTCCTTCATCCTGATGTTTCTGGCATTTGCACATTGCATTGTATTGTGCTCATTTTGACTTTAGGATCCCTTTCAGTAGGTGATCGTGAATTCTTTCATGTCTACTTTAACCTCTGTTTCTATGACTTCGCATGTTCTCTTCTGATAATTTCTGAATAATAGTGTCAGCTTTTCTTTTATCCATTTTTAATGAGTCAATAATTTCTCAGATTGTCTCAATTGAGTTTTTGGTTTTGTTGCACTGGAATTCTTGTCTCCATTTGATCATTCAATTCATTTGTTCTATTGAGCTGATTTTCTAAAGTATTTTCCACTTCACTTTTTAATATCTATTTTCTAATTGTCAATTGAGTTGTTTTGTCCACTCTGGATTTTCCAATGTGCCAATACTTCTGATTCTCTTAGCAGAGCTCCTTTCTGTTTCCACTTCACTAATCCTAGCTCTTGTCAGAGTTTGAATTTCTTCTGAATTCATCTGTGCTGTAAATGAGTGGGATGACTCTCTCCTTAGATCCACCTGGACAAGCCTCTCTTTCTCTATTCTTCTAGCGTCTGTGTGAGCTGTCTAATTCTCATATGAGATCATCTGTGCATGGTTACAGAGACCCTCCTTTGGGATCATCTTGTGACGTCAGTTTTCGTCCCTAGGGTAGAATCAAAGTCATCATACTAGCAGAAAAAAAGAAAAAAACTCCAAATGGTATCTGCTTTTTGGGGGAAAAGGCTGGGTGGTGTTACCGAACTTCCTCTACAGACTACAGGGGCAGGAGCGAGGCACTAGCAGGACTGTGCTACGCCTGAGCTCTGAGATTCTGAGAGCGTGCTGAAACACTGTGTGGGAGGGGTGGCCAGGTCCCGAGAAACTCCAGCTGTTTAGGGTTGTATTCTTCATCCCTGGTGTTTTTAGCTTTTCTGCTGGGCTGCTAGGTTGCTGCCAGGGCAAAGTATCCAATCCTGTAACAAAGCTCTCCCCAAAGAGATGGAGAGATCACACCCCACCTCCTTCGGGTCTGCTCGGCTGTGAGCTGCCTCCTGTGCTCTCACTGTCACTACTTGCCCTCAGCCTGCGCCCGATCTAAAATCGTCCCCACCCTAGAGCAAAAACAGACCTTTCCTGATGAATTTCAAGGAGGTCTTTTCTTGGTAATTATTTGTGGGGGGGTTTTTTTCAGTCAAGCATTAATTCAGAGGCTTCTCATGAAATGAATTCTGAGAGAAAATGCAGAGCTTACACAGCTGTGTGCCTCCTCTCTGCCATCTTGCCTGGAAGTTCCAGTAAGATAGATTTCTATACCCATATTGAGTGTATTTGTAATATCCTCTTTGAGAAAATTCTGATGAGAATAAGGTCCACTTACTCAATCTTTCTTCTCCTTCTTCCCCATGACTCTAAAAGCTTTTTCTTCCCTCCTTTTTTATGACTGATCATTAAAACTGTTCCATTTCTCCCTTTCCCTTTCTTCTAGTACATTCCTTTCTTCCCTCTTAATTTTATCACTTTTAACAATATTATCTCTTCATATTCAATTCACACCTGTGTCCTCTCTCTCTCTCTCTCTCTCTCTAACTCTCTCTCTCTCTATATATATATATACACTATATATGTAAATAGAGAGTATATATGTATATATATACATATATATACTCATACATATATATTCCTTTAAACTGCCACAATAATGAGAAAATTCTAATAAGTTACAATAATAAGTAGGAATGTAAACAAATAAACCTAATTAAGTGCCTTATGATATCACTTTCCTGCTTCTTCTGAGTCTCTTATTTAAAAACCAAATTTTCCATTCACCTCTGATCTTTTCATCATGAATGTTTAGAAAGTCTCTATTTCATTGAATGTCCAAGCTTAGGAGGTTTCTGCAGTTGTTTTGAGAGCTCCTTCTAGAGACCTGGCTGACCACAAACACTTTTCTGCCCTGGAATTGTTAGTAGTGTCCCCATCCCACTCTAGCTATAAGATCTAGTGTGCTAAAGCAACAGAGTCCTGCGTTGCTGACTATGAGGCTGGGGCTAGGGCTAGGGCTGCATTGCCTATCCTGACATTACACTCCTGACACCTACCCCATTGCCATAGATCCTCTCTGCTGATTCTCCAAGTTTTCCCTGCTGTCCCACAGCTGAGAGTATCAGGAGCCACTAGCACTGCCACTGACTCAGATTCATGGATTCTGTCTTACTGACACTGGAGCTGGGGCTGGGCTGAGCCGTGACAGGTCATGAGTCTGGTGCTCAGCAGGTCTGCTGGCTGAGCTGAGCTCAATAGTCTGTGACCAGGTAATATGTGTGATGAGCTCCCACCTTGGTTCCACAGATCTTTCCTGCTAATCAATCTTCCAAGTCCTCTTTGGTATCTTTTGGCTGAGAAGTCTGGAAATCACCAGTATTGCCCTTGATTCAAAAGTTGGGACTGAATCTGGGGCTGGGCTGGGGAACTGACTGATATGGCTCACATTGGATTCACAACTCCCATGCTGGTGTCACAGAACTTTTCTGGTGAGCTTCTTAAGTTGGCCTCAGCTGGAAAATATTCTATTCCTTCTCTTGGGGGTGTTCTGAAGCTCTAAAATTTAGTTAGTCATTATTTTAAAAATTTGGGACAGTTTCAGAGAGAAATTGGGCATGTTCCTGCCTTTACTCTGCCATATTGTCTCACATCTTCCTCAATTTAGTAGGATGTGTATTTTCAAAGGCAATTTTGGGAACTGTAAGTTCTTTGGTTCTTCCTTCCTCTTTGCTTATCTTATTCCTCCTTTCCCACTTTTTCCTCCTCTGCTCTTCCTTCATAATTTTCCCTTATAAACCTTTCCCTCCTTCCAAATCCCATCACATTCTATTCCTGCTTCTACTTCCATTCCATAATCTTCCTTTTATTCCTTTCATTTTACACCTCTCACCTTCCTTTCCCACACTTCCGTCCTCTCCCTTCACGTCCTTTCCCTTCTCCTCTTTTCTTCTCTGCTCCAGAGCCAAAATTGATTATTGATTGAATTATCTGACAGAATTGTCCCAATTTTCCAGGACTGTATCCTAGGTGAAGATATTTTTTTAAGGCTCCCTTTCCTTAGATTTAAAATGTAATTATTGCACTATATTTCCTGTATGCTTTTTTTTATCTCCAAAATTCAATGAAAATTCACATCATTGAGATCAATTGAAATTAATCTGAATGTACATAGATTTTTCCATGGCTATTGTTTATATATATGTCTGAATAAGCCCATGCAGAAGGATGTTTCAATTTCTTAGGCAAATTGCTTCTGCTACCATCAAATGGAATTGAAAGCAATCCTTTCCAAAAGGCATGTTCACTGATTCAGAAGTAGCCATGACTCTAAATTTCCCACCCAGGACCTTACAGCTAGTAAATTTAAATAGAAACTGGTATATGTGAAGAATAGTAAAAACAAACACTACTGAGGAAGGAAGTTATGAATAAATTCATATTGTTCACTTTAATTTGGCAATCTTCAATCCATAATCAGACTTCAGGCATTCATCTCTTTCTTTCTTTTCTATTCCTCTATTATGTTGAATCTACAAAATGTACCAGAACAATTATGTTCAATTCTATTTATAACCAAGGAAGCACTGCTCTTTCCTTTTGAGTTTCAAGTTCATATCCTTGATGGTAGGACACAATCATTTTGTCATCAACCATTTTTATCCTTACTAGAAAGGTTTCCTATTCTTCATCAATTGAAAGAAATCTTTCTCAACTGGTGTGCCTCTTTTCTGGCACAAAATCTAAAAGTACAAGATAAATATATTCAGAATTATATTACGCCAAGAAAAAGCATAAGGGACTTAAGGAAAGTATCTTCCAGGCTGAAATGACTCACACAGACACCAGGAATTAAGCCAGAAGTCAGAACTAGGATCAAATGGAAGGTATTGAGGAGAGGCATATTTAAGTTTGAGAGAAGGAAAAACAATTATAGCTGTTCCAAGTAAATGATGAAATGCTTTAAGATAGACATGAAAGAGGGACAACATATGAGGGATGATTCAGCAATAAAAAATACAATGGAAAATTTTAACAGGAAAATAATTATTTTAAAGTAAAAACATTTAACCCACTGACTAAGTTGATTATCATGTTTTCCTAGTGGAAAAAAGGAAATAAACAAGTGATCTTTTGTGAAATAGAAACCTTCTTTAAAAGTTGAGGTATTCAAAAGAGATTGCCTGAAATGAGAGAGTTCAGTCCATGACTCAAGAAACTCATCCATCTGCAAACCAACCCAGAATGCTAGACTTCCAACACCATGGCTGCAGCCCTCCTAAGTATGTGGCTCTACCTGCTGTGGCCAAATGCTGTGGCTTCTAGCTTTGCCAGCCCTGCTGCTCAGCCTCAGCTGTGGTACCTCTAGCTGCTGCCAGCCATGCCCATCCTGCCCCATGCTGTGGTGAATTTAGCTGCGTTGCCAGCTCTTGCTGCCGCCCCAGCTGCGTGCTACTTTCTGAGCTGCTGCCAGCCTCTGCTGCCGCCCCAGCTGCTGTACCTCAGCTGCTGCCAGCCTTGCACTTTTGCCTGGCCTCAGCTCGTGGTACTCTCCAGCTGCTGCCAGCCCTTGCTGCTTTCGCCCCAGCTGCTGTATTTTCAGCTGCTGCCAGCCATGCTGCGTGCTCCTCAGCTGTGGTACCTTAGCTAGCTGCCGAGCCTTGTCTGCCGCCTCACTGCTGCTTAGTTGCTCTAGCTGTTAAGCCACATGTGCTGCCGCCCAGCTGTTGGTAATTTAGCTGTCTGTCAGCCTTGCTGCCGCCCCAGCTGCTTGTACTTCTAGCTGCTGCCAACCCTGCTGCCGCCCCATCTGCTGCCAGACCACTTGCTGCAGAACCACCTGCTGCCGCCCAACCTGCTGTGGCTCTTGCTGCTGAGTTCTGTTGAACTCTCATCCTGGTCTGCAAATGCCCACCAGGCTATTTATGGCAAACAATAACAAATTCTTCCGTGTGAGACCTATGTGAAAGTGATCACTGCCTACTCAGCATCCAACTATCGAATTTATATTCAATTTAAACCCATCAAACAAAATTCTCAATTCCTCCTAAACCCCCATTACCTTTCTTGCTGACCTTTAGTCACCAATTATGCTCTCTGAAAAGCATATTATCAACCATGTTTTTAGTTCACACTCAGATTTAATACTGAGGTTGCAATAATGTGTTTTTTTTTCCTGAGTCAGTTGGGGTTAACTGACTTATCTAGGTTACACAGCTTGGAAATGTTAAGTGTCTGAGGCCAGATTTCAACATAGGCCCTCCTGATTTCAGGGTTAGTGCTCTATTCACTGCACCATCTAGCTGCTACCTACAATAATATTTAATTTCTCATTTTCCTTATCATATGGATTTGTCTTTGTCCTAATGTTTGTTTAATTCCAAATAAAACTTCCTGGCAATTAAATGAATCCAGTGGTTTGATGAATTCTTTGTCTATTTGGTTTTGTTTGTCAACACCAGAGAGCAATTCTAAAAATCGCAGAATCACTCTATTTTCATAAGGTCTCTTTCAGGTGGCACTTTGAGTTCAACTCCACTGCCCTCTAATAGCGTCATATCTGGCCTATCGTAGACTTGAATGTAAGCTACTCAGACTGCCTCTGTATACCATCGATGGTGTTTTGTACGGTAAAGCCCCTAAAAGTTTAATCCTCTTTCCTTTCCCTCAGCTTATTCCCACCCAGATGCTAAGCTAGAGGCACATGTACTCATTATATATTCCTTCTTAAGGCAGGAGAGAGCTAACCATGTGGATTGTGTGAATCGCTACATTGCCTTCCATAGATCACTTTGTCAATGTCTTTTGATCCACATCATGGATAAAAGTTGGTGAATGCTTATTGGCGGGTGGAAAATCCTTTGCTATGATCAATGACTCAGGAAAAATCATTGTCTAAAAAGCTAAAATTCTGATTTTGGAAAGAAAAAGACATAAGCTACAATAGTTTCACTTTATGAATAATGTAATTGAGTCTAGCCTCCTATATATGATCAGTAGAACCTATGGAGAATCAAGAAAGTCAAAATTCACAGGACATTCCAAGTTGGGCTTTCGCATCACTTAATTTCCTCTAATTTTGCCTTGAAAATATTGTTAGGAATCATCTAGTTCCGTCCTTTAGAGCAGAGTTTAGACTTGGGATGGAAAAGTACTAAGTAGATTTCCTAAGTTGCACAAAAATCAAATCATATACATATGAGACATGTGCAGAATATCAATGCACATGATTTTAAGACATAACATATATCCACCTTCCAGGGCTCAAATGCAGATGTTTTGTTATAATAGTAAGGTTTGCAACAAAGCTAAAATTTCATATACTACCACTGAATATAAATTCCTCTTTGTTGGAACTTTGAAATGTGAAGGAAAGAGATTGTTTATCATGAAACCCTGTACTATTGAATCTTGCAATACAAAATTGAATTGATGCAAAGGTTTCTGTGCTTCAAGGTTTACTTTGCAATCAGAAAATACAAACTTATAGAATAGCCAAGTATGGATCTTCCTCACCCAGTACTCTGAAATTGTAATGGATAGTACAGCCCTACAAATATATTCTCTTACTTACACACATACCAATTCATTCAAACTTCTTCCATGCTTTCAATCCCTAAATTCAGCTCCTAGATTGAAGATGCCTGATGCATTTTTTAGAGCCTTTAAATTTCTCTATTTGTCTGTGATTTTTCTGAGCTCTTCAGATTAATTGATTCATGTTACTGCTAAATTTGTGTATTTTTTTTTTTCATGAATGAAAGAATGAGAAATCACTTTCAATAATCTATAAGTCTTTTATTTCATGTTTTTAAAGTAAGGATAATTTCTACAATATTTCACCCAGCATATTTCATAAGGCAGAATCTTCTGCTGGATTGATCATATGAGAGTCCATTTGGTTTAGGTCTCTTACAATACCAAAGAAACTCCTGAATAGCTCATGCAAGAATAGAGTGAAAATAATTTTGACAGTGAAAGTGTTTCCTTGAAATTAGAAGAAGTTACTCAATGCATATCCTTTATGGAGGGACAATATTTTTTATTAGCAAATCATATACAGCTAGTACATGACAAAGTTTTTGTTTTTAAAGAAATGTAGAATGACTAATTTTGTATCCTAAACTTTATTGTTTTTGTGTCTGACCCTGAAATGTCTGGAGTCAAACATTCTTATATTGATCTTATCCAAAAGCATTTTGCTATTGCTTTAGTTGGAGAATTCTATGGAATCTTAGTCCATTTAAATCTTCAGATTCAGTATTAATAGATTATTCATGTTTGGAAGAAAAGGAAAAGGGAAGATGAATACAAATAGAGATTAACTTATGAATGCTCTGCAATAAATGGATTTTTTCTCACCATTTTAATCAGTTACTATAGGGCTGATTGTCAATGATGATTTTTTCTGCAGATAATTCCTCATACAATTAAAGATCAAGAGGTGTATTTCTGAGAAAAGACAGAAGTCTTTCTGTAAATAGAGAGGCAAGCTTTGGTACCTCACTCAGTCAGGAGAAGCCACAGCAGTCTGGCTCTGGCAGCAGGTAGTTTTGCTTAGCAGGTGTCTGGCAACAATCTGATGCGATCACAGTAGAATGCTTATTACTAATTGAACATATCATAACAGCTGGGGCAGCAGCTAAGTTATGTGGCAACATTAATATTAGCAGTAGCAAGAGTGATAGAACAAGTAGATTGAAGCAGCAAGAAGGCTTGGCAGTCCATGTGGTATACGGCAATCAAATGGACTGAGGCAAGCTGTGATCTGTAGCAAGTGGACACAGCAGCAAGTGGTTCTGGTACCCAGCATAGTTATATGGTCAGTATTTGATTGCGTTGAGCAGACATCACCGATTGAGCTGCAATCTGAATCTGTAGCACGCTGAGGGCACAACATGCCTCTTACAGATGAAGCCAAACAGGAGTTCACCATGGTCTCAGTGGATGGACATTCTAGGTTTTCTTTTCTAAGGACAGAAATTGAACTGTATCAAAAAAAAAAAAACCACAACTCACAAAACAAATAAACAAACAAACAAAACATCTTATTATCCTCTTAGGCCTTTGTCCTCCTTAATGAATCAATCTTGTTTATGAAATTCTAAGAAATTTCCTTGGATTAGTTTGTGTGATGTGTGTGTGTGAGTTAGAAAGAACTTCAAATGTAGCATTGTGTAGTAAAGATAAGCGTGAAGAACTTCCAAGTGCTGAACTTCCAATGGACATTTAACTCAGCTCTTCTGTATTTTTAGTCTCTAGGTCTCCAGATGATCGCGTGGAGTATACGGCGAGTGGAGCCACATAGTGTACTTAGATTTCAGAACAGCTAGTGCATTTAACCTCGAATGATGACATTTATCGCTGTTCAAGCTTACCAACATTTGGACGATTAGTTGCCTGATGTAGCTGGTTCTCCCGGAACTAGGGGTATACCGTAGTTGTGACATGAATAACATCCAATTAGTGGGTGGGGCAGTGTCCTATTTCTTAATGTTCTCCAACTCATGATGTAAATCCTTTGTATCTAAAACCATATAAAACTGTATGCCTTAACTCCTTCTTTAGCCCTTCTACCATTGAGTTATCTCTTTCCTCCTCATGGTGGAATTGACTCACTTCCATGAGAATTTATTAAATAAACTAGTACTTTTCTGCTTTTTTTACTTTAGGAGAGGTCTCTGAGAAGATAATTTTGGATAGGATTTTCTATCCTCACATTACTGTTTTCCATTCATAGAAAAGAGTGAATTCTGGTATTTCAAATAATACTGATGTCGTTATAGAACAAAACTAGTCTTTCCTTGCTTTTTATGGTGGAATTCTAATTTAGTCCTTCCCTTCTCACAGCTTATCTATCAACATTTGTGTGTTCTTTTGTTCTAATCTTCACTTTATCTTCTTGTCTAGTCCTAGATGAAACCTGAACTCAATGTTTGAAGTGTCCTTTATGTATACATCTTTTATCTTCCTCAGCATCTTATGGAACTGCATGGTAGACTTTATAGCTATAATGTATCTGTGAATATGTTGTAGAAAGAGGATTGGAAAATTCATATAATAATTCTAAAGAAATCCCACTGAATAGTTCCATATAACTGCCTAGGTTAGTTTTCAAGAATTTAGAACGAATAAATGTTCTGTGTATCTGCTATAAATGATGAGAAAGTCTACATTCTTCTTTGATCCCATATGGACAAAGTTGTGATAAAATGCATCTTTCGGACCTGTAACATCCTGTTCATTATTTGCATCAGGTGACTGTTCATCAGTGCATACAAGTGATATTAATTATTGGAACTTAGAATTGCCGTACTTCCAAGTGTCCATGAGCCCTGAGTCAAGAAATATGTGAGAGCAAAGATGCCATTTCCTTTCATTTCCATCATTTCCATTTTTTTTTAGTTAATAGATTGATGTATCTGATCTTTTTCAAAAGAGATAAGTGAGAATAGAAGTGTGAATATTCCAACTAAAGAGAGTGTATCTAATGATGCTGAAGTTAAGATTGTTAGAGATAGCCTACTCTAAATTCCTCCACATTGTGCTGCCTTTTTTTAATAGCCTTTTATTTACAGGTTATATGCAGGTAACTTTACAAAGCATTACATGAATTACCATAACCTCTTGTTCCACATTTCTTTACCACCTCTTATCCTCTCCATCCCTCCCCAGATGGCAGGATGACCAATGGATGTTAAATATATTAAAAATATAAATTAGATAACAAATAAGTAACATGACCAAACGTTATTTTTTGCTGTACAAAAGAATCAGACTTGAAATATCAATTACCTTGTGAAGGAAATCAAAAATGCAGGTGAGGCATAAGATATAGGGATTGGGAATGTGTCCAATGGTTTTTAGTCATCTCCAGAGTTCTTTCTCAAATGGGCTAGCTCGTTCAGTTCATTACTGCTCCATTGGAAAGTCGATCTGTTGATCTCATTGACTGAGGATGGCACAGAGTCCATCAGAACTGGTCATCATATAGTATTTGTTAGTCTGAAGTATAAATGATCTCCTGGTCCTGCCTATTTCAACTCAGCATCAGTTTGTCAGTAAGTCTCTCAGGCCTTCTGAAATCATCCTGTTGGTCGATTTCTACAGGAAAACATATAATTTCCATAATATCAATCACACAATCTATTCTCAGCGCATCTCTCTCAACTGATGGGCATCCATTGTTTCAAGCTTTCTGAATGCATACATATGAGTGGCTGCCACAAACATTCGTGCTTTGTGCTGCCTCTTAATGGTTTGGTGATGATCCTGCCTATGCAAAGATTTTTAAGTGTTGCATAAATCTTGGTAGGTTCTAACCATGTGGCAAAGGCCTTGGTGGTCCTACTTGGAGTTTTTTTTTTCTTAGTTGCCAAATACCTGTGGAGTGAAGAAGCTCAGTTATTAAGGTAAGTACAATTTTTGTACATGACTGAGTATGACACCAGACATTTGAGAATATAACAACATTAAAACAGAAGTTAATTGAATATGAGACAGAGAATCTTCAATTCTTCCTCCTTCTTCCTTCCTTCCTTTCTCTTTTCTTTCTCTCTTTCTTCTCTCTACTTTCTCCTCTCTCCTGTTGTTCAATCTCTTTCTTCATTTTCTTTCTTTCTTTTCTTTCTTTCTCTTCCTTCTTCCTTCCTCTTCCTCCTTCCTCCTTCCTTCTTCCTTCCTTCTCTTCTTCTCTTTCTCTTTCTTTCTTCTTTCTTTCTTTCTTCTTCTTCCTTCCTTCCTTCCTTCCTTCCTTCCTATCCTATCCTTCCTTTACATTCTTCTTCCTTCTTTTTACATCTCTTCCTTCTTTTTGTGTATCCTTCATCTAGGACTGATGATTGCATCTTCATGGTTCAATAGTAAAACATTTATGAAATTCCAAATAGCTTCCTGGCTCCCCTCAGAATACATATCAATGTCTCTGAATGGTTTGGAGTGACAAACCACAAATATTTGGTGTAACAAATTTCAGCAGAAGATATTTTGAAGAATTTTCAGAATAGTCTTCTCATTGGGCAAGGAGTCAAGTCAGAGCACAGGTAGAAAGACCCTGAATGCTAGGGAATTCTAGTGGGAGGCCTTAGCCAAAATTCATCAGCATTGGCTGTTCTGCTCTGGTTCGAGACTCCATGGATTAGGAAATTTAGAGTGGAGACGTCAAATTCAAGACAATTTGCCTTCTAAAAGGCAAATAGTGAGTCCCTGAGACACAGCATAACTAAGCTGGACTTGACTCGCCTATCCAGGATGGGAAAGTATAGTAACTTGACCCCAGGGCAGTGTGAAGCCACTATTTGTCCTATAGGGAAGCTTGGATGTTATCTTTCCTTTGCTCTAAGAGCAGACCACAAACTTTAAAAATGAGCAAAAAGCAAAGATTTACTCCAAAAGAGTAGCATACTTATTATGGAGACAGATAAGAATAGACCTCAAACCTGAGGACAACTAGAGGCAAACATTCCAGGTGATAAGTCTCGAGAAGGCGATGATATGAATTGTTCCTCCAACTCAACAAGGTTCTTTAGAAGAATTCCAAAGATCTCTTTTAAGCTTTTGCGAGAGATATATTTATTTCAAGATATGCAAAGACAAACACACAACTCCGGGACGAGGTTATCCTTCTTTGTAAAGTCATATTTGCCAATTATTCCAACTGGGATAATCTTATTACATGAAAAAATAATATTAAATTTTATTTACTATATGTATGAAGCATCTCTATTACTAAAATCTTAAATCATCTCCTCTGACATGAAAAACATAGTACATATTAACTCAGAAAAGATTTGAATACAGATCAGGACAAACTTTTGCTCATATAACCAACAAAGCTAAATTTGAGATGTCTCATCACTAAATTCACATACTGATAATGTCACTTTTGATCTACAAAAACTCTTGAACCACTCCAGCAGGTTTTAGGTTTTGCTAGATAGGATGAATGGCAAACTTATATTCACTGATGAAATCCTAGATTCTCAAAATTTGGAAGCACTTAGTTCTCTTTGTAGTTTGTTGTGAAAAACATTCCTATTTCTGTGATCTTTCAGCTGAGTATACTCTCTCTTTTTATCCTACTTTCTTTTTTAATTTTCCAAATTTATTTTATTTGAGGAAACAGAAGCAGCAAAAAGAAAAACAGAAAATCATATGATAAAACAAATGAAACAAAACAAAAGGAACATTATCATATGTCTGTATGAACATCAGGAAGGATTCAAAATATAACAACATACTACTTAAGGAATATATATATCGTACTGAATATATTATATATTAGAAGAAATTTAGTATTCATGACTGTTCATCTTTTCTTTGCTTCCTTGTAAATTGTTCTTTGTTCTCTGCTGTGCATCTTACTTATTCCTTTGCCCTTTTAAACCCCACCCCAAAGAAGGTTATAGTTAAGAAAAATTATATTTATGTAAATATATGTATGTATAGAGTCTGCGTGGCTCTGGGGCCCTGGCTGGAGCTGGGCCTGTGCTGCGACCAGGTAATATGTGTGCTGAGCTCCCACCCTGGTTCCACAGATCTTTCCTGCTAATCAAGCTATCTTTTGGCTGAGAAGTCTGGAAACCACCAGTATTGCCCTTGATTCAGAAGTTGGGACTGAATCTGGGGCTGGGCTGAGACTGGACTGATATGGCCTACACCAGGATTGCACAACTCCCATGCTGGTGTCACAGAACATTTCTGTCGAGCTTCTTAAGTTGGCCTCAGCTGGAAAATATTCTATTCCTTCTCTTGGGGGTGTTCTGAAGCTCTAAAATTTAGTTAGTCATTATTTTAAAAATTTGGGACAGTTTCAGAGAGAAATTGGGCAAGTTCCTGCCTTTACTCTGCCATATTGTCTCCACCTCCTTCCCTCAATTTGTGGATGTGGCTATTTTCAAAGGCAATTCTTGGGAACAGTAAGTTTTTGGTTCTTCCCTTCCCTCTTTTTTGCTTATCTTAATTTCCTTTCCCACTTCTTTCCTCCCCTGCTCTTCCTTCATAATTTTTCCTTTATAAACCTTTCCCTTCCTTCCAAATCCCATCACATTCTATTCCTGCTTCTTTACTTCCATTCCATAATCTTCCCTTTTATTCCTTTCATTTTACTCCTCTCACCTTCCTTTGCCACACTTCCGTCCTCTCCCTTCACTTCCTTTCCCTTCTCCTCTTTTCTTCACTGCTCCAGAGCCAAAATTGATTATTGATTGAATTATCTGACAGAATTGTCCCAATTTTCCAGGACTGTATCCTAGGTGAAGATATTTTTTTAAGGCTCCCTTTCCGTAGATTTAAAATGTAATTATTGCACTATATTTCCTGTATGCTTTTTTTTATCTCCAAAATTCAATGAAAATTCACATCATTGAGATCAATTGAAATTAATCTGAATGTACATAGATTTTTCCAGCCATGACTCTAAATTTCCCACCCAGGACCTTACAGCTAGTAAATTTAAATAGAAACTGGTATATGTGAAGAATAGTAAAAACAAACACTACTGAGGAAGGAAGTTATGAATAAATTCATATTGTTCACTTTAATTTGGCAATCTTCAATCCATAATCAGACTTCAGGCATTCATCTCTTTCTTTCTTTTCTATTCCTCTATTATGCTGAATCTACAAAATGTACCAGAACAATTATGTTCAATTCTATTTATAACCAAGGAAGCACTGCTCTTTCCTTTTGAGTTTCAAGTTCATATCCTTGATGGTAGGACACAATCATTTTGTCATCAACCATTTTTATCCTTACTAGAAAGGTTTCCTATTCTTCATCAATTGAAGCAAATCTTTCTCAATCGGTTCTCTTTTCTGGCACAAAATCTAAAAGTACAAGATAAATGTATTCAGAATTATATTCAGAAAAGCATAAGGACTTAAGGAAAGTATCTTTCCGAGCTGAAATGACTCAACAGACACCAGGAATTAAGCCAGAAGTCAAAACTAGGATCAAATGGAAGGTATTGAGGAGGCATATTTAAGTTTGAGAGAAGGAAAAACAATTATAGTTTCCAAGTAAATGATGAAATGCTTTAAGATAGACATGAAAGAGGGACAACATATGAGGGATGATTCAGCAATAAAAAATACAATGGAAAATTTTAACAGGAAAATAATTATTTTAAAGTAAAAACATTTAACCCACTGACTAAGTTGATTATCATGTTTTCCTAGTGGAAAAAAGGAAATAAACAAGACTTTGTAATAGAAACCTCTTAAAAGTTGGGTATAAAAGAGATGCCTGAAACTGGGGTTCATCCATACTCAAGAAACTCATCCATCTGCAAACCAACCCAGAAGCTCAACTCTCCAACACCATGGTCAGCTCCTGTTGTGGCTCTACCTGCTGTGGCCAAAGCTGTGGCTCTAGCTGTTGCTCAGTCCCTAGCGTCACCCCTAGCTGCTGTATTTCTAGCTGGCCAGCCATGTGCGCCTCAGCTGTGGTATCTAGCTGCTACCAGGCTTGTGCCGCCCCAGCTGCTGTACTTAGCTAGCTGCCAGCTCTTGTGCCCAGCTGTGGTACTCTAGCTGCTGCCAGCTGGCTGCCGCCCAGCTGTGGTACCTCGCTTGCCAGCCTGCTGCCGCCCCAGCTGCTGTATTCTAGCTGCTGCCAGCCTTGTACCACTCCACGCTGCTGTACCTCAGCTGCTGCCAGCCTTCTGCCAGCCCCAGCTGTGGTACTCTATGCTGCCAGCCTAGGCCGCCCCATGCTGTATTTCTAGCTGCTGCACAATATGCGCCTCAGCTGTGGTACCTCTGTGCTGCCAGTCCTGCTCCGCCCCTAGCTGCTGATTTCTAGCTGCTGCCAAGCCATGCTGCCGCTCCCAGCTGTACTTCAGCTGTTGTCAACCCTGCTGCCGCCCCAGCTGTTGTACTTCTAGCTGCTGCTCAACCTGCCGCCGCACCCATCTGCTGCCAGACCACTTGCTGCAGAACCACCTGCCTCCAACCTGCTGTGGCTCTTGCTGCTGAGTTCTGTTGAACTCTCATCCTGGTCTGCAAATGCCCACCAGGCTATTTATGGCAAACAATAACAAATTCTTCCGTGTGAGACCTATGTGAAAGTGATCACTGCCTACTCAGCATCCAACTATCGAATTTATATTCAATTTAAACCCATCAAACAAAATTTCACCTCCTAAACCCCATTACTTCGTCTTTAGTACTATCACATATGACTTCTGAAAAGAATATCAACCATGTTTTAGTTCACACTCAGATTTATATGAGGTTGCAATAATGTGTTTTTTCCTGAGTCAGTTGAAGGGTTAAGACTTATCTAGGTACACAGCTTGGAAAGTTAATGTCTGAGGCCAGATTTAAACATAGGCCTCCTGATTCAAGGTTAGTGTCATTCACTGCTACCATCAGCTGCTACCTACAATAATATTTTATTCTATTTTCCTATCAAGGATTTGTCTTTGTCTAATGTTTGTTTAATCTCCAAATAAAACTTCCCAATTAAATGAATCCAGTGGTTTGATAATTTTGTCTATTTGTGTTTTTGTCAACACCAGAGCAATTCTAAAAATCAAAATCACCTATTTTCAAGGTCTTCAGTGGCCTTTGAGTTCAATCCATGCCCCAATGTATATTGGCTATCGTAGACTTAATAAGTACTCAGACTGCCTCTGTATACCATCAGGTGTTTTGTACAAAGCCCCTAAAGTTTAACTTTTTCCTTTTCCCCTCAACTTATTCCCACCCAGATGTAAGCTAAATATGTACTCATTATATTCCTTCTTAGGCAGAGAGCTAACCATGTGATTGTGTGACTCACACCCTTCCATAGATCACTTTGTCATGTCTTTATATCACATCATGGATAAAGTTGGTGAATGCTTATTGCGGGTGGAAAATCCTTGCTATGATCAATGACTCAGAAAAATCATTTCCAAAAAGCAAAATTCTGATTTGGAAAGAAAAAAGAATAAGCTACAATAGTTCACTTATGAATAATGTAATTGAGTCTAGCTCCATATATGATCAGTAGAATATGGAGAATCAGAAAGTCAAAATTCACAGGACATTCCAAGTTGGGCTTCATCACTAATTTCCTCTAATTCTTGCCTTGAAAATATTGTTAGGAATCATTATTTCTTCAGAGCAGAGTTTAGACTTGGGATGGAAAAGACAAGTGATTTCCTAAGGCACAACATATACATAAGACATGAGAATATCAATGCACATGATTTTAAGACATAACATATTCACCTTCCAGGCCATGCAGATGTTTGTAATAAGTAAGTTTGCAACAAGTAAAATTTCATATACTACCACTGAATATAAATTTCCCTTTGTTGGAACTGAAATGTGAAGGAAAAGATTGTTTATCATAAACCCTGTATCTATTGAATCCTGACCAAAAATTGAATTGATGCAAAGGTTTCTGTGCTTCATGGTTTCTTGCAATCAGAAATACAACTTATAGAATGCCAAGTAGATCTTCCCCACCAGTACTCTGAAATTGTAAATGGTAGTACAGCCCTACAAATATTCTCATTACACACAACAATTCATTAAACTTTCCATAGCTTAATCCAAATTCAGCTCTAGATTGAAGATGCCTGATGCATTTTTTAGAGCCTTAAATTTCTCTATTTGTCTGTGATTTTTCTGAGTCTTCAGATTAATTGATCTATTTTGCAAATTTGTGTATTTTTTCATGAATGAAAGAATGAGAAATCACTCAATAACTATGTCTTTTATTTCATGTTTTGTAAAGTGATAATTTCTTACAATATTTCACCAGCATATTTCATTAAGGCAGAATCTCTGCTGGATTGATCATTGAGCTCATTTGGTTTAGGTCTCTCATACCAAAGAAACTCCTGAATAGCTCATGAAGGAGTGTGGAAATAATTTTGGGCGTGAAAGTGTTTCATGAAATTAGAAGAAGTTACTCAATGCATATCCTTTATGGAGGGACAATATTTTTATTAGCAATCATATAAGCAATAGTACATGACAAAGTTTTGTTTTAAAGAAATGTAGAATGATAATTTTGTATCCTAAACTTTATTGTTTTTGTGTCTGACCTGAAATGCTGGGAGCAAACATTCTTATATTGATCTTATCCAAAAGCATTTTGCTATTGCTTTAGTGAGAATTTATGGAATCTGTTCCATTTTAAATCTTCAGATTCAGTATTAATAGATTATTCATGTTTGGAAGAAAAGGAAAAGGGAAGATAATACAAATAGAGATGACTTGTGCTTGCAATAAAATGGATTTTTCACCCTTATCGCTTAGGCTGTTGTCAATGTGATTTCTTTCTGCAGATAATCTCATACACAAAGATCAAGAGGTGTATTTCTGAGAAAAGACAGAATTTTCTGTAAAATAGAAGGCAGTTTGGGTCCTCACCAGCAGGAGAAGCCACAGCAGTCTGGCTGGCAGCAGGTAGTTTTGTAGCAGGTGTCTGGCAACAACTGGGGCGACAGCAGTGTTGGCAGCAACTGAACACATAACAGCTGGGGCAGCAGCAAGTTATGTGGCAACATGTGGTTTAGCAGTAGCAAGAGTGATAGCAAGTAGACTGGCAGCAAGAAGGCTGGCAGTCCATGGGTTGGCAACAAATGGACTGGAGGCAGCTTGATCTGTAGCAAGTGGACACAGAGCAGCAAGTGGTTCTGCAGCAAGTATATGGGTATTTGATTGGTTGGCAGCATACCGATTGGCTGCAACTGAATCTGTAGCAGCTGAGGGCACAACATGCCTCTTTACAGATGAAGCCAAAACAGGAGTTCACCATGGTCTCAGTGGATGGATCTTCTAGTTTTCTTTCAAGGACAGAAATTGAATTGTATCAAAAAAAAAAAAAAAACCACAACCCACCAAAACAAATAAACAAACAAACAAACATCTTTTTATTCCTCAGGCCTCTTGTCCTCTCAATGAACAACTGTTTACAGAAATTCACAGAATTTCCTTGGGGTGTGTGTGTGTATGTGTGTGTGTGTGTAGTTGAAGAACTTCCAGTAGCTGTGTGTAGTAAAGATAAGGTGAAGAACTTCCAGCAGCTGAACTTCCAAGGACATTTAACTTGCTCTTCTGTATTTTTAGTTTCTCTAGGTCTCTGTGATCTGCGTGAGTATATTGAGCGGTACAATATGTACTTAGATTTTATATGTATGAACCTCAATGATGTACATTTATCGCTGTTCAGTTACCAACAATCTGACGTATTAGTTCTGATGATGTCCTCCTCCGAACTAGGAATATACTGTATGTGACATGAATAACATCCAATTACGGTGGGGTACCTATCTCTATAGTTTCCAACCATGATGTAATCCTTTGTATCTAAAACCTATAAAAATCTGTAATGCCTATCCTCTTTTAGCTCTTCTACCATGAGTATCTTTCCTCCTCATGGTGGAATTGCTCATTCTCGAGAATTTATTAAATAAACAACTTTCTGCTTTTACTTTGAGAGTCTCTTGAGTAGTCAATTTTGGATAGGATTTTCTATCCCTCACGTTTACTGTTTTCCATCATAGAAAAGTGAATCTTATTAAATAATATATGTCGTTTATGAACAAAACTAGTCTTTCCTTGCTTTTTGTGGAATTCCTCATTTAATTCTTCCCCTTCTCACAGCACTATCAACATTTGTGTTTTTGCCTATCCTCATTTATCTTCTTGTCAGTCCTGTGAAATCCTGAACTCAATGTTTGAAGTCTTATATGACATCTTTATTTCCTCAGATCTTATGACTCATGGTAGACTTTAATTATTAATTATGAATATTTGTAGAAGAGGATTGGAAAATTCTACCAATAATTCTAAATGGTACCCACTGAATAGTTCCATAACTGCCAGGATAGTTTTCAAGAATTTAGAACAATAAATGTTTTATCTGCTATAAATGATGAGAAAGTCTACATTCTTCTTTGATCCCATAGGACAAATTGTGACAAAATGCATCTTCGGACCTGTACATCCTGTTCATTATTTGCATCAGGTGAGTCACAGGAAAGTGATATTAATATTGGAACTTAGAATGCACTTCCAAGGATTCCAGAGCCCTGAGCAAGAAATATGTGGCAAATGCTTATTTTCTATTTCCTCATTTCCATTTTTTTAGTAATGATTGATGCATCTGACTTCAAAAGAGATAAGGAGAATAGAAGTGTGAATATTCCAATAAAGAGAGTGTATCTAAGATGGAAGCTAAGATTTTGAGATAGCCACTTAAATTCCTCCACATTGTGCTGCCTCTTTTTTTTTTAATAGCCTTTTATTTACAGGTTATATGTATTAACTATTTACATTAACTAATTGAACCTCTTGTTCTACTTCATGAGCTCCCCCACCACATCCCAGTTGGCTGGTGACAGGACCTATAGACTACTGAATATAGCTGTAACCTTGCAATGATCTCTGCAATTCCATTCTCAAATTCATATCTTAAATTGCTTGAGGGCTGTAGGAACATATGTGTTCAAGCTCAAACGAGTGCTGGAAGTTTGGACAGCTGGGATCTACTGATTTACACAGGTCATTAACAAAAGATCTGTTAGGACATTGTGGAAGTCAGACATTGGCTGACAAAGTGAACCTGTTGCACTGCTACTCTAGATTTGGTCGTCATCTAGGTTTACACTCTTGGGAGTTGGACCTGAGAGCAATGGTGTTGATCATTTCAGCTATGCTATTGAGAGCTTGGCAATATGTGCTGGAGTTCATATATTTAGCTCATGCTTACTCCGCAATTTGCTACAAGTTATTTCAGCATACGTTCATTTGACCACGTTTTTGTAGTTAAGCTTTTTATTTGCTACTTTCCTTTCTCTACGTTCCTCCATAGAATTTCATTACTATTAATTGCTCCTTGATATACAATTTCTCAATAATCTTACTTGTTACATTCTTTTAGTACATTATATAACTATTTCACTTCTTCACTCGATTCTATCTTCTAATTCTTTTCCTGTTTACATTGGCTAATTTCTATTCATTTCCTCTTGTCATTGCCAAATATTTCTCAGGAGACATTCATTAGGAAATTTAAAGCTTTTCTTCTAAATAAGTTTTTGGTTTTGTACACTTAATGCTTATTTAATCTCTTCCAGAATTCAATAATTCATCTTGAAATCCTTATCCTTCTTACAATGTACATACATTCTATTTCCATACTATTATAATTGATTCTGATATCTTAACTACTTTTATCCATTGATCACATTTTAACTTTTCGATGGCAAAATTGTTCAATTAGCGCTCCATTGTTGACTTAAGCACTATATCATTTAGCTAATTCCAAATGTTCATGATTAAATACTTTATCACTTAATAGTAGATATGACAATCACTTGCTACTGCTAATTTTACTAAAGATTAGATAATTGTGTAAGATATTTGTGAATCAACTATGAACAATTAATAGCTTCAATGTCTATTATTTGCATTATCCATACAGCTTCATTATCTTCAATTAAGTGATCATTTGCAATATTCATGACTCTTAATCAAATTATCTACTGCACATGATCTTCTCAGCATATCTGTAGGAGTACTATATCTTAATAGGCTCAGACATTAAACAGATGTGTGTATCAACTTTACTCTTAGGAATGGTTCTGTAACAAAGTTCATGCATTTGAAAGAGCTCTTCACAAACGCAACTAGTACAGGAATATCTTACAAGATTATATAATGAAGCTTAAAGTTATCTTCAGGAGAATGTCTTCCAAGTCCTATATATCAAGACTACAATTAACATGAAGTCGAATGCAGCATTAGTATAGCATTTTAATCTGAGATAAGAACATTATAGTAATTGAAAGATTCAAGTGTGAAGAAACATGTTGCTTTAAGTAACATGAAATAGTACATATTCAATAGGAATTCAGCAAAAGATAAACAAAATTATCATATAATATTTACCAGAAAATACTGTTATTATTTGAACCATGTAATTAGAATTGACTATTTTGCTACTAAAGTGAATAATTAAAATGGATAATAATTATTTAACGTAGAGAATACAATCATAATAAATCGGTTTCAACTCAAAAGGTACACTATGGCTAGATGACTAGCACATAGGAATTTACAGACTATACTCAACCTTATTAAAGCTGCATGCAAGCTATGCTTCATTCGATGAAATCTGTGCTCCAAACATGCATTGACCGCTTGTATGCCTGACTACATTACTGGAAGCTACATGAACTGTGACTCAGAACCTGCTGCAAGCGCATGAGTCCATAAGTGAGCTTAGGCTCGTACGCAACTGTATGCTCCCTGCTGTCTAGCCTGACTTAGGCTCAGCTGCTGTACATCTAGCGCTGTGTAGCCAGCTTGCCGAGTGTGAGCGCACTTGCCCAGCTTGACTTCTGTGACTCATGCTGCCTCACTGTGACCTTCTAAGCTGTGCATAGCTCAGCCTACTGCTGTCAGACTATTCTAGTGATTGCAGCAACCAGGTGACTGGCTATTGGTACCTTCTCGAACTAGCTTGACCCATAAATATAAATTGTGCTAGCTATGCATAACGCTCAACTAGCTTACACTACATGAATTGTCAATGTTATTACATCACTTGAACTCTCACAAGCAATCTTACGTGCAATTACTTCTGAGGACATCACTGCTATACTGTTCAAAATCAATTTCAACTTTATACGCCACATCTGCTCTATTACTGCAATTGCTAATATAGCACCAGACGTATTCCATTGATGATCTTAAAGGCTTCACGATGTAGAACCTACTTGAAATAGGCTTCCATTAGTGGATACGACATCTGTACTCAACCTAGTCAATTGTAATTCCTTGCTACCGTTGCTTTCCTTATGCTGAATACAACTTATTAAGATCAGTAAATTTCACATGTTTTGCATTACTAGGTTATATTCATGATGCTTTTTTTTGTCACTTTTGGTTGTTCTTTAGTCCCAGTGTTTTCATCTGCTGATGCCAGAGTTGCTCTGTGTACATGTGTTTTGTCAGCCAGTACTTCTATCCGCCATATCACCTATTTCATTTCCGGCCTGTTCTCCATTTTTGATTGGCTTCACTTTTGTCAACCCAGGATTTGGGCAAATGACAGCGAAATTTTTTCTTTCCTCTTGTTTCCACAAACTTACCTTTTTCTTCAGGCTTGGAAGTTCAATCCCAAATTGCTTCCAGCTTCTGCAAGGGCTTGAACACAGCGGCGCCAAAGTTTTGTTTTCAAAAATTCCTAGTTTACACTTTTCAAAAATCCCAAGGCTTGACAACCAAAATTAAAAAAATTTTCCAACTTTATGATACTGCAGTAAAGCATCATAACCTTGGAATATTAATTCAACATTTGGCAATAAACTTGCAAAAATTTTAAATTTACTTTGAAAATTGGCTTGAAAAGCATATACAACAACATATAATATTAAGTTAACTCCAATTATATTACTTAGGGCATTTGGTCAATTTTCAATAAGTTAGTTTCAAAAAATTTCATAACTTTGTTAAATTTTTTAAATTGTCTGGATTTTGGAAATTTGAAAAGGGTTATTTCATCATTAAACTCGTATAATCAGAATTACTACAAAAATTTTTTTTCAGTTTCTTTTAAAATATAAATTTGAACTTAAGTCGAAAATTGTTTGTAGAATAAAAAACTATTTCCAAAATTATAAATTTTCCAGTTTCGAAATTCGAAATAATTGAATGCAAATTTGAAGTTTAAAAATGGAACAGTTCACAATATTTTTCCAAAAAATTTAATTTTCAGGCCTTTAAAATACTATAATTTCCTTTTACTTATAATTTGATGAAAGGTCTGATTAATTTATGACTATTTTCAAATTTTTTTTGAATAAAAATTACCAAAAACCCATTTAAATTTATTTCCAAATAACTAAAAAGAAGTAAAAAAATTTGTGATGTTTCCTTTTTAGGTTCCTCAAAAAACCCTATGGAAAAGGGGGAAAATTTTTTTGGGGAAAATTAAGAAACAATGCAAAATTTTTTGGGAAAATTTTATTTGAAAATAAACTAGTTTTTTTTGAAATGAAATTAAATTTTTTAAAATTTTTTTTGTTTATGGGAAAATTTATGGAAAACCCAAATTTTAAAAATTCAAAATTCATTTTTTTTATTTTAAAAAAAAAAAAAAAAAATTTAAATTTTTAAAAATTTTTCTTTTCCAGGGTTTAAAATTTTTTTTAAAAGAAAATTTTTTAAAAAATCAAAAAATTTTGGGGAAACAACAAAAAAAGGGCAAAACCCCCAGGGGCCCCTTTTAATGTTTTGGGAAAAACCAAAACCCGAAATTAAATTGGAACAAAAAGGAGAAAGGGAAAAAATTTAAAAAGTTAGTCAAAAGGGGGAAAAGGTGGGAAAGGTTTTTGCCAATGGGGGCCTGGTTTCGAAATTTAAATTATTTTTTGGGAAAATTTTCCCCCAACGCCAAGGGAAACATGTTTACAGGCCCTTCAATTCCATTTTAAAAATTCTAAATTTTCAAAAAAAAAAAACCCCAAAAAAAAAAAAACCCTTTTATTTTTTGCCTTTTTCCCTTTTTGAAATTTTTGAAATTTTGGAATTTTTGGGTTTTTTGTTTGTGGGTTTAAAATTTTTTTTTATAAAAGAAAAAAGGAAAACTTAATTTCCCTTTAAATTTTTTTTTGTTTTTTTTGGCCCTTCTTTTAAGATTTTATTAACAAATTTAAATTTCTGTTTCATTTTTTTTCCCAAACAATTAGTTTTAATTTGGGGAAAAAGGGAAAATGTTGGAATTAAAAAAATTTTTTTTTAATGTTTCCAATAGGTTAACTTTATTAAAACCTTAAAAGTATTTTTTACCCTTCTTTAAATTCTAATTTTTTTTTTTAAAATTAAAATTTTTTCTAAATTTTTTTTTTTTTTCCTAATTTGGGTACATTTTAAGGTTTCTTAAATTTTTCCTTTTGTATTTCTTTTTTAATTTATAATTTTTAAGTTTAAATTTTTCGTTTTTTTAATTCTTTTTTTTAAAAAAAAAATTTTTTCCAAAATACTTTGTTGAAAAAATTTTTTTTGAAATTTTTATTTTAATCTTTTCATGATTTTTCCATAACCATAAAAAGAAAAAAAATTTTAAAAAAAACCCTTTTTTTAAATAAAAGGGGTTTTTTACTAAAAAAAGGGAGGGCCAATTTTTTTGTTTGGGCAAGGTTGGCAAAAAATTTGGGGAAAGTATTTTCATTTTTTCCCATTTCAAGGTGATTTGGAACTGGGCTTCAAGGGTAGAAATGGGGAAATTTTTTCCTTTTTTTAAATTTAAATTAGCACTTATTTAAAAAGGGGGGGAAAAAATTTTAAAAGGGAATTAAATGGAATTTAAAAAACCCCAAATTCTCCAATTTTTCCCTTTTAACCCTCCCTTTTAAATGGGACAAAAAAAAACCTTCTTAAATTTTGGCCTTTTTTCCCTTTTTAAAATTAAACCCGATAAAAAAATTTTTAAAAATTTAAAAAAAATCTTTTTATTTCCCCCAAAAGTTTTTTTTCAAAATCCCGAAATTTTTTTGGGGGGAAAAATTTTGGGGTATTGAAATTTTATTGGTTTGAAATTGGGGCTTTTCCCAAAACATTTCCAAAATTTTTTTTCCCTTTTTTGGGGAAATTTTGCTTTTAAATTTAAGGTGAAAATTTGTTCCCCAAAGGGGTTTGTTTTTTCAGGGTTTTTAATTTGGGTTTTTTCAAAATTTTCAAAATTCTTTATTTTCCTTTTGGGCCCTTTAAAATGGGCTTCTTTTGGGTTTATTAACCCCAAAGGGGGACAAAATTTTTTTCCCCTTTTAATTTTTTTTTCCCCCCCTTTTTCCCCTTTCTTTTTCTTTTTTCCCCTTTTTTTCCCATTTTTTCCTTTTTTTTCCCTCCCTTTTTTTTTTTTTCCTTTCCTTTTTTTTTTTTTTTTCCCTTTTTTTTTTTTTCCCCCCTTTTTTTCCTTTTTTTTTTTTTTTTTTTTTTTCTCCTTTTTCCTTTTTTTTTTTTTTTTTTCTTCCCCTTTCTCCCCCCTTTTTTCCCTTTTTTTTTTTTTTTCTTTTTTTTTTTTTTTCCTTTTTTTTTTCTTTTTTTTCCTTTGGGCCCCTTCTTTCTTTTCCTTTTTTTTTTTTTTTTTTTTTCCCCCTTTTTTTCCCCTTTTTTTCCCCTTTTTTTTCCCTCCCCAGGATTAAAATTCTTAAACTTTGTTTTTTTTAAATAAAATTTTGGGCCCCCCCAAAAAATGTCCCAAAATTTGGATAAAAACCCTTTATTTTTAAAATTTTTAAAAAATTTTAAAAATTAAAACCCAAATTGCAAAATTTAAAAAGGGGAAAAACCCAATGGGGGGAAAAGGGGAACCCCAAAAATTTTTTCCTTTTTTTTTAAAATTGGAAAATTACCCAAAAAATAAGTAAAAAAATTTCCAAAAAGTTTTAAATATTGCCTTTGGAAAAAAACCAAATTAAACCCCCAAAACCCTTTTTTTTGAAAATTTTTAAATTTTTGGGTTTAAAAAAAATTTTAAAAATCCCAAAAAAATTTTCCTTTTTAAAATCAATTTCCCCAGTGGGATACCCAAAAAAAAAAATTAAAATTTTTAAAAAAAGTTAAAAAGGGAAAAAAAAATCAACTCAAAATTTCCGGGAGAAAACAAAACCCGGTTTAAAAAATTTAAAATATTAGTTTTCTTTTATTGAAAAATTTTTTAAATTTTTTTATTCTCTTTCACTTTTTCTTCTTTTTTCTTTTTAAATTACAAATTTTTTCCCAAAAAAACCCCCGGGTTTATTTTAAAAAATTTTAAATATTTTTAAATTTTCAAAATTTGAAAACTTTTTTTTCCCATTCTCAAAAAATTAAATTTTTTGGCTCCCCCCTGTTTCCCCAAACCCCACCTTTTTTTAAAATTTTTTTGGGGCCCGTTTCAATTTCAGGGAAAACCCTTGCAAGTTTAATTTATCCAAACCCAAAGGTTAAAATTTAAAAAAATTTTCCCAAACTTTTTTTTTTTTCTTGAAAATTTTTTTCCCGGGGCATCTTTTTCCCCTTTTTTAAACCCCCCCCCTTTTTTTTTTTTAAAATTTTTTTTTTCTTTTCCCCCCTTCTTTCCCCCTTCCCCTTTTTTTTTTCTCCCCCTTTTTTTTTTT
Organism: Sarcophilus harrisii; assembly: GCF_902635505.1. NCBI lineage: Eukaryota > Metazoa > Chordata > Mammalia > Dasyuromorphia > Dasyuridae > Sarcophilus > Sarcophilus harrisii. Next base: position 21,731 of record NW_022290917.1, on the reverse strand, counting down.
TTCCTTTTCTCCCCCTTCTTTCCCCTTTTTTTTCCCTCCTTTTTTTCTTTCCCCCCCTCCCATTTCCTTCCCCATTTTTTCCCTTTCCTTTTGGGTCAAAATCAAATTTTAAATTTATTTGAAAATTTTTTCCCAAAGAAAAATTTGAAAATTTTTAAATCCTTCCCCAATTTTGGGGGAAAAATTTTTTAAAGGGCAACTGGGAAAAAAGGTTTTCTTTTGGGGCCCCAATTTTCCTTCCTTTTTCCCCCCTTTCCCCATAAATTTTTAAAAATTTAAAATTTCCCCCTCCAAAAAAAAAATTTATTCCCCTTTTTGGCTTTTTCCCTAATCCCATTCCAATTTCCTTTCTTTTTCCCCACGCCCTTTTCCTTTCCTTCTCCTTTCCACCAGACCCAAAATTTTTTTGAAAAAAAATTTTTCCCAATTTTTTAAAATTTAAAAAGTATTTTACCCTTTCCCTGGGTTTTTAAAAATTAAATTTGGTTTTAAATTTTTTCCCAAAAAATCGGAAAATTCCCAAATTTGAAAGATAATTTAAAAAAAAGGGTAACAAATCCAAACCTCTTTAAAATTAAATTTTAAAATTTATTTAAAATGGAAAAAGGAAAAAAAATATTTTTAAAAAAATGAGAAAATTAAAATTTAAAAAATTTTTAAATGGCAAAAAAAAAACCCCAAAAAAATTTAAAAATTTAAAAATTTTTTTTATTTTTTAAAAAAAAAAAAAATTTTTTAAAACTTAAAAAAAATTCCAAACTTTTCCTTTTAAAAAAATTAAAACCCCTACTTTTTAAATTTTTTCCATGGGGTAAAAATTTTAAATTTTTGGGGCCCCTTTTTTAAAAAGGGAAATTTTTTAGTTTTGGGGTTTAAAAAATTTATTTCCGGGGACTCCCGCCCATTTTCCACCTTTTTTTAAAATTTTTATTTGAGGGGAAAACCGGAAAACTAAATTTAACGGGCAAACAAAGGTTTAAAAAATTTCCCCGGGGTTTAAAAAAAAACCCCAAATTATTTGTATTTGGGAAAAATTTAAATTTTAAAAGGGAAAAAATTCTACGGTTCAATTTCGGGTTCCTTGAAAACCCTTCCCTCCCCCCTTCCCCCTTTTTCCCCACCCCAAAAGGGGGTTTAGTTTGGAAAAAAAATTTTATGAAAAAATCTCCGGGGGGTTTTGGTAGGGGCCTTCCCGGGCCCCTTGTTTTTATCCCACCCCCCTCTCCAAACCCCTCCTACTTTTGAAAGGGCCTGGAAAATTTACCCGACCCAGTTTTAAAATTTTTTTTCCTGGGGAAAACCCAGGTTTCCCTTTTTTTCCCCCTGGGCCGTTTCCCCCATTTTGTTGGCTCCAGCAAAATTTCCCTTTTCCTCTTTTACCTTTCCTTAAATTTTTTGCTTTTTTAAAAATTTAAATTTCCAAAAAACCAAGGGGAAATTTGTTTTGGGCCCCACCTTTCTTTTGGGAAAATTTCAATTGTGGCTAGAGAAGTTATAGAGAGGACACTGCTATAGGCTAACTGCTCTGCCTTGATTACAAAACAGTAAACTGGCAGAGAAATTAAAACCTAAAACAGAGGGTACTCTAAAAAATGCCAGAACCTAAAAAGATCTGGCTGTAACCACCCAAACCCGGAAGTGACTCAGGCAGACTGTAACACAGCTCCTGCAGCCAAATCCTGCAGTTCTGAGCTTTTGCAGGGTGGAGGGAGGAGAGAGTTACAAATCTGCATGTCAGGGGGGCACAGCCCAGGGAAGCCTCTAATCTGCACAGTGAGGGGCTCGACCTGGGGCAATAGAACTTCCCCAGCAGACTGTGCTTCCCCGGGCAGATTAAAAATTCAGTTGGCCAGATACAAAAAGAACTAAAAAAGGTAAATGAAGAAAATAATTCACTAAAAATTAGAACTGAACAGAAATGAATAACTCAATGAAACATCAAGAATCAGTCAAACAAAATTTAAAATAGAAGAAAATGTAAAAGACCTACTTGGGAAAACAATTGATCTGAAAAATAGATCTAGGAGAGACAATCTGAAGATTATTGGACTTACTGAAAAACATCTGGAAAAAAGAACCTGGACATTATCTTTCAAGAAATAGAAACTGCCCTGATGTCCTGGAACCAGAAGATAAAACAGCCACTGAAATAGTTCGCCAATAACCTCTTGAAAGAGATCCCCAAATGAAAACTCCAAGAGATATCATGCTTAAATTTCACAACTATCAGACCAAGGAAAAAATTTTACAAGAAGCCAGAAAGAAGCAATTCAAATACTGAGGAGCCACAATCAGGATTACTCAGGACCTAGCAACTTCGACTTTAAAGAATCTAAAGGGCCTGGAATCTGATATTCTGAAAGGCAAAGGAATTTGGAATGGAGGCAAGAATAAACTATCCAGCTAAATTGAAGATGGACATTCAATGAAACAGGTGACTTTCATTTATTTCTGATGAAAAGACCAGAGCTGAACAAAAAATTTGACCTCCAAATATAGAACTCAGGAGAAGCATAAAAAGGAAAAAGAAAAGAACTCTTGAGAACTATATTTTTGTTATGGGCATACATAGAGAGTGCATGTATAATGTGAGTTTACTGTTATAATATAAAAATAGAGGTGGAAAAGGGATTGTTCTGGAAAATGGGGGAAATGGAGGTAAAATGAGGGAAATTACATTTCACAAAGAGGCGAAGAAAACTATTCTAATTGAGGGAAAGAAGGGAGAGGGAGGAACATTGTGTGAATCTTACTCTCATTGGATTTGGCTCATTGAGAGAATATCAGATGTACTTGTATTCATGAGCTCTATAGAGAAGCGGGAGGAGGGAGAGGAAAGGAAAGGAGGAGGCTAAAAGAAGGGAAAACAGAAATAGTAAGGGAAAGGTATAAAAAAGGGAGAGGAGCTATAAAGAGGGAGAGTGGCTTGAGGCAAGTGGTGCTTATAAGCAAATACTTGGGAGGAGAAGGGAAAAGGGGAAAGGGAAGAGAAAGGCATAATTTGGGGCAAAGAAGATGGTGGGAAATGCAGAATTAGTCATTTTCAGTGTGAATGTGAATGGGATGAACTCCTCCATAAAATGGAAATGGATAGCAAACTGGATTAAATGCCAGAACCCTATAATATGTTGTTTAATAAGAAACACATTTAAAGCAGAGTCATACATACAGAATAAAGGTAAAAGACTGGAGCAGAATCTATTATGCTTCAGATGAAGTAAAATAAGCAGGGTTAACTATCATGATCACAGATTAAGCAAAAGCAAAAATATCTCTAATTAAAAGAGATAAGGAAGGAAACTGTATCTTGCTAAAGGGTACCATAGATAATGAAGCAATATCAATACTAAACATATATGCACCAAGTGGTATAGCATTTAAATTCCTAAAGGAGAAGCTAAGAGAGCTGCAAGAAGAAATAGGCAGCCAGACTATGCTAGTGAGGGATCTCAAACTTGCTCTCTCAGAACTAGATAATTAAACCAAAAAATAAATAAGAAAGAAGTTAAAGAAGTAAATAGATTAGAAAAGTTAGGTATGATAAATCTTTGAAGAAAATTGAATGGAGACAGAAAAGAGTACACTTTTTTCTGTGTGATTTATGGTACCTATATAAAAATTGACCATATGTTAGGACATAAAAACTTCAAAATTAAATGCAGAAATACAGAAATAATAAATGAATTTTTTCAGATTATTATTCAATAAAAATTACATTTAATAAAATGTCAGGAGATAGTAGACAAAAAATTAATTGGAAATTAAATAATCTAATCCTAAAGAATGAATTGGTGAAACAGAAAATCATAGACACAATTAATAATCTCATCCAAGAGAATAACAATGATGGGACAACATACCAAAATGTGTAGGATGCATCCAAAGTAGTAATAAGGGGAAATTTTATATCTCTAAATGCTTACTTGCATAAAATAGAGAAAAGAAGATCAATAAATTGGGCTTGCAACAAAAAAAAGCTAGAAAAGGAACAATTTAACCCCCCAATCAAAGATCAAAATTGAAATTCTAAAAATAAAAGGGGAATTAATAAAATTGAAAGAAAAACTTCAGTTAATAAATAATACTAAGAGTTGGTTGTATGAAAAAACAAACAACATAGATAAATCTTTAGTTAATTTGATTAGAAAAAGGAAAGAGGAAAATCAGATTGTTTGTCTCAAAAATGAAAAGAGATTATTTTCCACTAATGAAGAGGAAATTAGAGAATAATTAGGAGTTACTTTGCCCAAGTTTATGCCAATAAATTTGATAACCTAAGTCAAATGGAGGAATATCTACAAAAATATAGATTGCCCAGATTAACATAAGAGGAAGTAAATTACTTAAATAGTCCCATTTTAGAAAAAGAAAGAGAACAATGCATCAATCATCTCCCTAAGAAAAAAATCTCCAGGCCCAGATGGATTTACATGTGAATTCTACCAAACATTTAAAGAACAATCAACTCCAATACTATACAAACTATTTGACAAAATAGGGAAAGAAGGACTTCTACCAAACTCATTTTATGACACAAACATGGTGCTGATATCTAAACAGATAGAATCAAAACAGAGAAAGAAAATTATAGGCCAATTTCTTTAATGGTTATTGATGCAAAAATCTTAAATAAAATATTAGCAAAAGACTACAGAAATTCACCCCCAGGATAATACACCATGACCAAGTAGGATTTATATGAGGAATGTAGGACTGGATCAACATTAAGAAAACTATTAGCATAATTGACTATATCGATAACCAAACTAATAAAAACCATATAATTATCTCAATAGATGCAGAAAAACATTTGCTAAAATGCAATACCCATTCCTATTAAAAACACCAGACAGTATAGAAGTAAATGGACTTTTCTCTCAAAATTGTCAGTAGCATCTATTTAAAACCATCAGCAAGCATCATATGTAATGGGGATAAACTAGAACCATTCCAAATAAGATGAAGGGTGAAACAAGGTTGCTCAGTATCACTATTACTATTTGATATTGTATTATAAATATTAGCTTTGGCAATAAGAAAAGAAAAAGAGATTAAAGGAATTAGAATAGGTACTTATCACTCTTTGCAGATGATATGATGGTATACTTAAAGAAACCTAGAGAATTAACTAAAAATTACTAGAAATAATCCACAACTTTAGCAAAGTTGCAAGGATACAAAATAATTCCACGTAAAGCATCATCAGTTTTATACATCACCAGCAAAATCCAATAGCAAGAGATACAAAAAGAAATTTCATTTAAAAGAACTGTCAATAGTATAAAATATTTGGGAATCTACCTGCCAAGGGAAAATCAGGAACTATATGAACACAACTACAAAACACTTTCCACACAAATTAAGTAAGATCTAAACAACTGAAAAAATATCAAGTGCTCTTGAATAGGTCAAGCAAATATAATAAAAATGAAAAACTAAAAATATTTTTAAAATCACAAAAATGATAAGGCCATTTACATTAGATATTTCTACTTTCCCTCTTTTCCCTCTTTTTAAAATCTCTCACACTGGTTTCTGGTTGTATCATCCCACTGAAAACCATCTCTCCAAATTATCAATGATCTCTTAGTTGTCAAATCCAATTATCTTTCCTCAATCTGGATTAACTTTGACTACTTTCTAGCCTTGAATGTTATTGATCACCCTCTTCTCTTTGATACTCTCTTCTCTCTAGATTTTCAAGCATCTGACTTCTCTTTCTATGTCTCTTCATAACTCCAATCATTCCTTGCAGTTTTAGGTGTCTCTCAAGATTCTGTCATGAGCTCCCTTCTTCCTCTATACTACTTCACTGGTGATCTCATCAGCTCCCATGGAGTTAAAAACCATCTGTGTCCTTGTTAATATCAAATATACCTATCTTGCCTCAAAATCATTTTATCAATCTCCAATCTCAGATCTCCAGGGTTTTTTTTTAATCTCAAATTGGATTTCCAGTAGACATCTTAAACTCAACATCTCCAAAAAGGAATTCATTTTCCCCTAAATGTTCCCTTTCCTCGATTTTCTATTACTGTAGTGGACAATAAAATTCTCCTAGTCCCTCAGATTCACAACCAAGGAGTAATCCTTAAATTCTTGACCACTCACTATCTTTCATATATATATATATATAAAACTCTATAGATGTGAAAAAATGCTACTCTGATACATTCTATAATCTACTTTTATATCTTAAACTTTTCCTGTCCAATTTCTCCAAAAAGCAACTAAAAATTGTCTTTAACTTTATAATAAAAGAAGAGTGAAATATGTTCCATGAAAGAATTTTTAAATAGGTCAGCAAGCAATATTGAGCACTTTTGGTTTATGTACATATCTAGCAAATAATTTTAGTAAGATGCAAAGCCAAAACAAAAGCTCTCTTAGAAACTATGAAAGTAAATTTTTTTAAATGCAAGATTTTGCTATATTAACCCTACTAATGAATGAGTTAAGATATCTACCTAATACTTTTAGAATTACATGTAAGTTTCTCTGTTTGGAATTAAAAGTCTTTTTATAGCATACCTCTTTTATTATATTTCTAGTCTGTTTATATTTTATCCATCTCTATACATTCTGTAATCTATTTAGCCTACTTGTAGTTCTTCAAACAGTCGATCTTCCATCTATATCTGACTATTCCTTATACCTGAAATTCACTCCCTCTTCACCTTTGCCTGTTAGTTTCCACTGAGACTCAATTCAATTCTCTTCTGTACTATGCTTTTGTCATCTCACCCTACCCAATGCTTTTCTTCCCATTTACTCTGAATATGCCATACATATGCTTAATTATTTACACAAATTAAAAATTGGGGCAATTTTCTCCCCAATTTTTATTTGTATTTTCAAATCTTAACACAGTGCTTAGCATATAGTTAGCTTGCTTAATTTAATGACTGGCTGAAATAGCATATACTATATTATTGACCAGGTTAGATTTTTTTAAGAAGTAAGATTTCAGAAAAAACAATATCCTTTGAATGAATATGAAGAAGAATGACTAATTAAGTGAATGTAATTCCTTGGCATCACCTTTCTTGGAGTGTGTGTGTGTGTGTGTGTTTGTGTGATTCTGTGCCTTACATTGTTCTCAAGACAGAAAAGATTATCCTATAAAGTCATAGTTCTGAAATAGTACCTTGGAATAAAAATTGAATGTGTATTTACTCACATTTTTCTATTTATACCTGTCAATATGGTTTCCTTAGACCACTGGATTATTTTTCCCAGACATAATAGATATAAAGTAAAATGTATTGTTTCATTCATCAAGAAACTTCATGTATTTATTAATTTAATTATTATTGGCCAGAACGTGATCGATTGGCCAGTGAACGTGATCGTTCACTGATGATAAAGATTAGAAATTCATCTATGATTTAAATGTATATAGTACTACAGATGCCAGGAATACTTAGTGGTTAAATATCTTGTTCAGGTTCACACATCTAGTACATGTTAGTTTTCAAAGCAATTATTTCTATCTCCTCAAATGTCATAATGTCTCATTAATGTATTATTGAGCCCCTATTAGTTTACAATTAATAGGTTTTTCTTTTTATCTTTTAAAAATATACTTGCGAAAAAAAATTAGGGAGACTGTATAAGAAAGAAATACAAGAGCAACTTTCTTTTTCTATTCCAGAATGGTAGTTTTTTTTTTAATTAGGAAAAAAACAGACAATAAAACAAGGGAATTCTCTGTAACAGAAAAATCAAAGAAAGAGAATGACATCATTGGAATCCCACATCCCAGATCTTAGGGTAAGCCAGTTGATTTTGAGTAAACACAATAGGAAACCTTTTCAATAAAGTTTGGTGATTTATGAATTCCAGAAGCAAAGTCATAAATGTATTACATAAATTTCTAGGCAAATAAATTCAGCATGTTTGATATTAATTTCGATGAGGAGAAAAGAGACCAAATGAGGAAATAGTTATGATGGCAGTCAGATGCTGGAAAAGCAAATGGGGTTAAGGTTTTCAAATTAGGATAATAGGAGTCAATTTATCAATGAGATTTGTTCATATTGATGAATACAGGAAGAGAAATTCTTGCTTCCCTTAGAGTGAGTGATGGCGATGAGCAAATGTGGGCAAATTTCAACACTAAACAGCAGGAGGACTGGCAGAAGACTGGACAGAAGCAGGTGCTTCTGATCTAACAGCAGGTGGAACAGCAACAAGGCTGGCAGCAGCTAGAAATACAGCAGCTGGGGTGACAGCAGGGCTGATAGCAGCTGGACCCACAAAAGCTGGGACAAGAACAGGGCTGACAACAGCAGGGTTGGCAGCAGCTGGATCCACAGCGGGGGCGCAGGGCTGGCAGCAGCTGGACCCACAACAGCTGGGGGGCAGGGGCTGGCAGCAGCACCCCGCGTTGTGGTGGCGAGGGCTGGCGCAGCTGGACCCACAGGCTGGTCACGGGCGGCGCAGCGGACCCCGGTGGGGGGCGGAGACAATGCAGATGGGCCTTGGGCAGGTGGTCCCGCAGGTGCCTGGACAGGGAGGCCGGAAGCAGCAGCAAGTTCGGCAGCAGGGAGCCAGGCCAGAGCCACAGCTTTTACAGGGTGGGAACCACAGCAAGAATTTACCATGATAGTAGTGGATTGAGCTTTGGGGTTTGTTTCTAGGTTAGTGGGTTTCTTGAGTTTGAAAGTCTCCTCACCATAATGGCATCTTATATACCATCCTGAATGACAGCCATCACCAGTAAAAGCTTACTTCCTTGTGATCATTTAGCAATATGGAAAAAATAATACTCCAAATGAGGCAGTGGTATTTTTCTAGTTTTTTTTCCAAAGTAGATGGCAAAAACATTTCCTTTCTTCACACATTACAATTAAACCACCACGAATTTATTCATTATGCTTTTCCCTCATCTTTGGAAGCAATTGTCATGAGTCAAAGGTTAAACATCAAGCCTTCCATGTGTCACTTTCTCTTAAATACATTTTCGTTCTACCTGGAAAATGATCATCCTGCTTATATATATTTGGAAAAAATAAAAAATAAAATACAATTTAAAAAAAGGAAAATTGGTCATTCTGGGGGAAAGATGACTTTTGGTACCTCATGAGAAAAGATTATTTCAGAAAAGAATTGGGCTTCGGAAAAACAAAAATTACTTATATAATGAAGATGTGTTATGGGAGGGTATGGGTAGATGAACTGAGGAAATGAGGATTACTTACAATAGCTTAAACTGTGTGTCTCATCATATTTCTATAATACATTATCTTGGAAATTTTGGGAAAATCTCCATAGTTTAAGGACCAAAAATTCTTTCTTTTTGTTATTGCCTGCATTGTGGTGATGCTTGTATATCAGCATATATCTTAATGCTCTGAGGTCAACTTCATGGTTCCCTGGAGCATTATATTTATGTACAGTGACATTTTAGAGGATGTGGAATCAATTTGTAATACTTCAACTTGCTATCTGTGTTATTTTAGTCAAGTTACTTCACAAAAGAGGCAAGTTGGTAAATTGGATAGGGCATTGTGCTTAATCCATGACCTGGGATTGAAACCAAATGCCTTCACACGTATATCAAAATTTATTTGCCTATCTGTGCCTCCATTTTTTATTTTCACAATGAGGGTGGTGGTGCTGGATTTTTGATAAAAGGTCCCTTTCACTTTTAACCTTTACCTCTTTTCCCCGATTTTCATTAAAAGGAAGAAGTTGTACTAGATGACTTCATAGCCTAACTTAAAATGATGTTAATACAAAACTGTACTTTGATCTGTATTTAAAACAAATCTGTTTCAAGGCTTTGGAGTCAAAGGGGGCGTGAATTATAAATTCTTGTGTGAGCAGGATAGGGCAAAAAAAAAAATACAAACTGCTTCATTTTTTCCTTATATGACAGACACACGTTCCTTCTCCATCCTAGTCTTCCATTATCTGCATCAACTTATAAAAAAAGAAGCCGGACCAAGTCTTTTCCATTGTGTGATTTTAAATGTTTTTCAGTTTAAACATATATTGTAGATTGCTTGCCATCAGTAGGGGAGGGAGAGGGAAAATTGAAAACAAAATTGCGAAAAATTATCTGTGCATATGTTTTGAAAATAAAATGCTTTACTGAAAAGTTATAAACAAATAAGCAAATCAATCAATCATATATTTTATTAATATTTTACCTAATTGTTATTTATTCCATTTTTTTTATTTCTTGCCTGTCCTGTTGTTTTGGTGTCCATTTGCCTCATTGTGGGTTACTAGAAAACTCAAGCTTTCATCAGTCATTAGACATATTCACAGGCAGCATTGTGAGAACAATTGTATTTAATTCTTGTTCTTGTCAAGGAACTAAGTTTCACAACCATCCACGTACATGAAAGGAGTCTCTGGTTTCTGCCATGAAAACCCGTGTTCTCTATTTTTGGTAGCATGCAATGATATCATGCCTTCCCTTAATGTCATATATCCTCAAAAAGAGAAAATTGAGGAGGGCAGAACCAAGATGGTGGAGAAGAGACAAGTCTTTATCTGAGTTCTCCCTGAACTCCCTCGGATCAACACCCACCAAATCAAGCCTCTTACCTGTTTTGGAGTGGCAGAACCCACACATATTTGGAGTGTAACAAATTTCCAGCAGAAGATATTTTAGTAGAACTTCAGAAAAGGTCTGTTTCAATTGGGCATGGAGGAAGGAGGCAAGTGAAGGCACAGTGCAGAGACCCAGGATAGTATAGGTCCCTTGTTCTGGGGAACACAAGAAGCAGAATCTATACCAGTATTGGGTAATCTATCCTTGCTGCTATCCAGTAGATCAGCAGATTAGCTGTAAGACATCCAACACAAATTAAAAAAAAAAAACAAAACAGTGAGCCTCTGAACCTCAGAATAATGCAGGGTCTGGTCACACCAATCCAGCACCAGAAATTAGTGCTGACCCAGAGCAGCTATTGTTGCCTGTTGAGGAAGCTTAGACAAATCTCCCTTTTACCCTAAAAGGAGACTCAACATTTAAAAAAAAAAAGCAATAACGACCAGAGAAAGAACTCTGGTGACAAAACCATTAATAATTCCCAACCCTATATTTATGCCCACCTGCATTTGGATTCTTCACGCAATTGTACAATATTTCAGAGTCTGATTTTTGTACACAAATAACGGTTTGGTCACGTAACTTATTGTGTATCTAATTTATTTTTAAATATTTAAATCTACTTCATCCGCCATCTGGGGGGAGGGGGGTTTAGGGGGTTTAAGAAGGTAAAAAACCTTTGGAAAAAAAGGGCAAAAAGGTTTCCCAATTTTTTTTTTTAAAAAAAACCAAAAAAGCAAAAACTTTAAAACCCAAAAATATAACCTTTTGTAAAAAATTTAAAGGTTTTGAAAGGAAGAAAAAAGGGGGAAAAGGCTTAAAAAATTTAAAAAACTTGCAAAGAAAAAAACCAAAAATTTTCCCACAAAAAGTTTTTTTTTTTTTTTTTTTAAAATGGAAAAAGAAAAATCTGGAAAAAAATTTAAAAAACCCCTGAAAAAAAGGAAAATTTAAAAAAATTTAAAAAAAATAAGATCTTCAAGAATTTGAAAAATAAAAAAAAACCCCCAAAAAAGGAAAATTAAATAATTGATTCCCGGTTTCCCCATTTTCCTAAAGTTAACTGAAAGAAAATCCAAAAAAAGAATTTCCTTAAAAAAAAGAAAAAAAAAGGTTTCCAAAAAAATTTGGGAAAAAAAGGGAAAAATTAAGGAAAAATTTTGGTAAAAAAAAAAAGGGAAAAAAGGGGGTTTTTGGAAAGGAAAAACAAACTTTATTCTGAAAAAACAAAAAAAACTCCCCTGGGCAAAAAAAAAACAGAACTTAAAGGTATTAATAAAAAACAAAAAAAAAAAAAACTTTTAACAAAAAAAAATAAAAAAAATTTTTTAAAACAAAAAATTTTTTGGGGAAAAAAAAGGGGTTTTAATTTATTTAATTTCCTTTTCTTCCCCTTAAAAAAAAAAAAAACAAAAAAAAAATGAAAAAAAAAAACTTGAAAAAACAAAAAATTTGGGGGGGGGCAAAAGGGAAAAAATTAAATCTTGAAAATGAAAATTTAAAAAGGAAATTAACTTTCCAAAAAATTTTGAAAAACGGTGAAATGGAAAAATCTAAAAAAACTTGGGAAAAAAAAAAAAAACAAAATTACCAATCAAAACAAAACAAAAAAAAAAATTAAAAAAAAGGAAGGAAATATTCTTTAAAAACCAAGAAATGAAAAGAAAATAAAACCCAATCCCAAAATCATGCAAATTCGGGAAAATAAAAATGAAAAAAAAACAACATTGGAAACTACTGGTTCTAGAACAGTCAATTGAACCCTGAAAGGTTGGGTAAAAGTTTTAACATTAATTTAGAATTTTTTGGAAAAATTAAAGGGTGGGGTTATTTTTTTGGATTTCATGGAAAAAAATTCCATATATTGGGAAAAGACCCAAAAATAAATGAGAAAGGCAGAAATAGAAATAATCCTTTTGCAAGCAAAAAATTCAATTAAAGAGCCAAAAATAGACAAAAATTAATTGTAAACAAATTTGATTTAAAAAACCTGGGAAAAAAAGAACAAGACAATAACAATTTCATGGGGAAACAATAATGAACATATCAAAATTTATGGAATGAAACCAAAGCAGTTCTTAGGGCAAGTTTTAACTTAGACTAACTTGATAAAATGAAAAAGGGGAGACAATGAATTGATGGAAAACAGAAAAAAAAACAAAAAACCCAATTATATGAAAGAAATTTGAAAAAAAGGGAAATACAATTAAAGTAAAAAAAAAAAACTATTCTAATAAAAAAAAAGGGATGAAAAAAAAAACAATATATATAACCTTTGTCATTTTGATCAGAAAAAGGAAAAAAGTAAAGAAAATTATTAGTAAAAAAAAAGGGGAGACTTTTAAGAAGGAAAACTGGGGAATTGGTGGTGGGAATTTGAAAGAAAAGGAAAAAAAAGGGAAATGAAAGGAAAATGGATAGATTTGGGACATGGGGAAAAAAAAAAAGGAGGAGAGGGACCCAAAAATAAAAATGGGAACCCTTTTGTAGTGGCAAAATTAACCCGAGGATGATATTGAAATCTGGGGGTTAGGAATGAAGAAAAACTACTATTTGCCCTTAAAAAAATACACAATATTTAAGAGAGGTTAGAATTAAAAGAAGGATTCTAATGAAATTAAAGAGAAAAGGGAGATATTTTTCTGGTAATAACAAAATTTAAATTTATTTGGGCATGGGTTTTTCAACAGAAGGAAAATTAATATCTTTGTATAAAGAAATCATTTAAAGAAAAGGGGAATAAGACCAAAATTATTTTTACCTGTCTTCTTATTTTGCTCCCCACTGATTTTTCTGGAGCATTTTTTTGGGGAAATACAAGAAATTTAAAAATTTAATTAGGATCACTTTAAAATTTGGAGGGGGAGGAAGGGAGGGAAAATAGAACAAAAATTTTTTAGGGTGATTTGAAATTTAAAAAAATATTGAACGCAACCAAGAAAAAAAACTATTTCTATTCAAAAAAGAGCTAAGTTTATTAAAAAAATAAATTAAACCTTAAAGTAACCAAAAATTGGAAAGAAGGAAAAAATTATTGTTTAATGGGAAAACTGGGAATTGATGATTGTTGGTGGATTTGAATCCAACCATTTGGAAATTGAACATCTCAAAATTTACAAATTTTACGTCCAGGTTACTATGGGTTTATCCAAAAGATTTAAAAGAAGGGAAAGGGACCTATGGAAATGTTTGTCCCCTTTTGGCAGGAAATTGAAACCGGATGCCATCAGTTGAGAATGCTGAAAAATTTGGTAATGAATTTGGGAAATTATGTTTTAAGAAAGACCAACAGGATTTTCAGAAGGCCTGAGAGACTTACATGAATGATCTGGTGAAATGAGGGACCAGACTTTAATTTCACAAAATATAAAGGATGAAGTTCTATGGCCTGGCCAATTGGACAACCTTTTCCTGGACGTAATAACGAAAGCCTTGCCCAGAGAAAGAATTTGGGAGATGACAAAAACCATTTAATTTTTAATCCTTTTTTTGTTTTGCATTTTGGGTTTCTTTCCTAATTTCTTTTCAGATTTTCTTTTTGTAAGAAAAAATTTGGAAATCTTTTGAAATTTATATTTTAATTACTTAATCACTGGCACCTGATGGGGGGGTTGGGGTAAGGGTGAAAAATTGGAAAAAATTTGGCAATTTTAATGGAAAGTTACCCAATATACCCAAATAAAGGCATTAAATTAAAAAAAAAATTTTTCCAGTATATATTTTTGAAAATAAAAAACAAAGTTTAATTAAAAAAAATTTTTTTTTTAAAACATGTCTTTAAACCAAAATTTTGATTCCACCTTTAAAATGATTTGAATATAGAAGGAAAATTTTATTCTCCCATTACACCTTTTTTTGATAAGGAACTGATTGGGCCTGTTTGAAATGGTAATAAAATTTTATTAAAATTATTATTTCCCGTCTTAAGATGGGAACCAAAAAAAAAGAAAAAGGAGAAAAACAGAAAGAAGAAGAAGAGCAAAACAAAACAAAAAGAAGATTGGTTTTGCTCTCAAAATTTTAATTGAGCAGATTGGGCAGTATAGGGGTCTTTCATTATTCTCCTGCTCCCCAGAATCAACAGCAAATCCAACTGAATTTTTGGGTACAAACCCAAAATAAGGGTTTAACAAATTTCCACAAAATATTTTAAGAATTTCAAAAAGTCTTCTCAATTGGGGAGGGCGGCGGAAAAGGGTAAAAGACCAAATGTGGGGAATTTAGTGGGGTCCAGCCAAATAATCAATTGGCTTTTTTTTAAAAGCCCATGGTTAGGAAAAAAAGCTTTCAAAAGAAATTTTTCAAAACAAAGGTCCTTGAACCACATTTTGGATTCCCCCCTACCGCATAAAAAATGAATTTACCCCACATTAACCACTTTGCCCAAGGGGAAACTTGTTATTTTCCGTTAAACAAAAAACTTTAAAATGAGCAAAAACAAAAACAAAAAGAAAAGGAGAAAAGAAAGAAAAGAGGGACTAAACAAACACCCAAGAAGAAGAAGATTGTTCTCCCTCAAAGGTTTTTAAAGAATTCCAAAGGATTCTTTTTTAAGCCTTTGCAAAGATAATTTATTTTGAAGGGTTTTAAGGACAAACCACCCTTTGGGGGACAAATTTCCCAAAGATATTTGAATTATTCCCAAGGGATAATCATTCGGAAAAAAAAAAAATTTTTGATATTGAAGCCCCTACAAAATTTAAAATCAATGTCCTCTGCTGAAAAAACATATTACTAAAAAATTTTAAACAATAAGGACAAACCTTTTGCCTTTCCCCAAAGTAAATTTGAAGACTCCTCGTAAATTCAATACTGTAATGTCTTTTTGATACAAAACCTTTTGGAAAACCAAGTTTTGGGTTTTGCAGATGGATGAATAAGGAAACTTATATTCATGATGAAATTAATTTCAAAATTTGAAGTTAAAGTTCTCTTTGTGTTTTTTAAAATTCAGGCACCAAATGGGGAAGAAATCCCTTTTAAAGTCTTTCTTACCTCATCAATAAAATATATAAAATGTTTACTGTAAATTTTAAAAAAACAACCCCCAAGAAAACTATCTCCCAAAAGGTTTTTAAAGATCAGGGACAAAAATTTATTCCAAACCAAACCAAATGAAAGAAATTCTCAGCAATCCACCCCCAAAAGTCCTTTTTCCAGGGGCAGTTTTCCTTTAGGGAGGGAACAATGGGCCTCATGGGGAAACCCCGGGCCTGATTTTCCAGGGCTTAACTCTAGGTTTCGTGGTTTGGTTGTGGCTCCTCGGTTGTTTCAAGTCCCAAAGACCGCCTAAGCCTTTCCCCTCTTTACAATGAAACAGCCCCCCAAAACCCGCGCCTTCATTCCTGTTGGGGAAGGAAACTCACCCACCCCAACCTTGGGCCAAATCTGTTTTCTCTCCCGCCTGGGAGGGGGAACCCCTTGCCCTAGGGAGAAACCCCAAAGGTTTAAAACAGAATAAAAAGAAAAAGAACGTCACAGCTTCTTGCAAAAGGGAGGAGAAACCTGGAGCCTCAAACCAAAAAATGATCGCTTCCTCCTTTTACAGATCCTCATGAAGAGACCAAAAAAGTCTGGGTTGGTAAATGGGGGAAAAGCCTTAAAGAAACCCTTCCTGAAAACAAATTAAAATTAAAATTCCCAGGAATAAAACAAAATTTGGGATTAAAAAAAAACTGAAATAAAAGTTGGGAAAAATAAAAATTCCTAAAATGGATTTGGAATTGGAAAAACGCCAGAAAGTGGATTCTAAGGAAAGACAAAGCCAAAAAGGATTGTGAAAAGAAAGAATTCATAAAAAAAAAAGTGAAATGGAAAATTACAGCCAAAACAATACTTTAAAAACTCAATTGGCAAAAGAGAGAAAAAAGTAATGAAGGAAAAAACCCTTTAAAAAAGAAGCAAAAAAACTTGATCATTGGAAAAGAAACAAAAAAAACAAAATTTAAAATGGAAAAAAAAAAATCCTTTCAAAAGAAGACGGAAAAAAGATCTAGAAGTAAGGATTTTGGATTTAAAACAGATGAAAAAAGGCTGTAATTTTAAAGAAAAACATCAAAGAACTGAGAAAGAAAGAATCAAAAAAAAATAGGGTGAAAACAGAACACCTTTAAAAAACCCTAAATAAAAGCAAAAGGAATTTTTTAAAAATTTTGAACTACAATAAGGAAAAAATTTGGCAGCCAAAAAACCTTTAAACCGGGGCCACAAAAAGGACACCCAAAACTGGTTTTACTTAAAAAAAAGGGCCTGGAAATAATCCAAAGGAAAATTTGGGATTTGACCGAAAAACTAAGGTGACATTTTCTTCCAAAGAAATGGCATTTAATGAAACAAATAATTCCATTTGTTTCTTTGGAAAAAACAAATAAAAAAAATTTGATTCCCCATAGAAAAGGAAAAAAGGAAAAAAACCTTAAATTTAGGTGGAAAAAGAATCAAAAATTGCTGTTAAATTAAAAAGAAGGTTGGAAAAGGGATATGGAGAATAAGGTGGGAGGAGGGATAAAAAAACCACATCCCAAAAAGAGGCAAAAGAAACTTATTTCTGAAAAAAAAGGGGAAACATTTGAATCTTACCATAGATTGGTAAAGAAAAATAATTGAATTTTGTTTTTAAAAATTTTCCCCTTCATTAAAAGGGAAGGAAAAAAAGAAAAAAAAGGGAAGGAAGGGGATCAAAGGGGGAGGGGATTAAAAAAAAATCAACAAGAGGGCAAAAATTTTAAAAAGGGGAAAGGAAATTGGGGAGGAAAATTGTAATCTTTATTAGGTCAGGAAAAAAATTTGAATTTGTTTGGAAGGGTAACTCCCCCAAAAAAGGGGAGGAGAAGAGATGACAAAAGAGAACCTAAATTTTTTAAAGAAACAATTTAAAGAGGGTAATTGGGGAAGGGGGGAAAAGGCGGAGCAAAAATAATGTTAGGTGAAGAAAAAGAAAGGGGGATTTACCCAGAAAAAAGAAAAAATTGATTAATTAAAAGAATAAGGAAGGAAATTCGAAAGGAAAAAAAGGAATAAAAATTAAAATAAACCAAGGGAGGCATCCAACTTCCTAAAGGAAAGTTGAGGTTGCAAGAAGAAAAGAAAAAAACTGTAATAGTAGGAGACCAACCTTGCACTCCAGAAAACAAATCAAACCACAAAACAAATGAAAAAGAAATTAAAAAAAATAAATAGAATAAAAAAAAAAATTTGGATCTTTGGAGAAAAATTGAATGGAGATAAAAAGGAATATACTTTCTTCTCAGCAGTTCATGGAACCTATTCAAAATTGACCATTAAGGACATAAAACCTTAAAATTAAATGAAAACGTCCTTCAGCCTGGGAAAATGGGACCAGGGGAACAACTGAAGGGACAAGACCCCTTAAAGCCCCTGCCTCCCCAAATCCCAACCTCATGCCTTACCTCCTGGCAGAACCCCAAACCCTGGACCCACCAGCTCGAAGAGTTAAGGGAGATCAGCCCCTTTTCCCACATGCCTTTGGAGGGGACTGCTTGAGGGGGGGATGAAAGGGGACCCTGAACTTGGAAAAATCCTGGAAGGAAAAAATTTAATTCTTCTCAATAAGACTTTGCCTCATGCCTTTTCCTTAAAAAGAATTTAAGTTCCAACTGCTTGAGGGGTGACAGGAAAGATTCCAACTTTGATTCCCAACCCCCAGCTAATGTAAATTACCCTTGACTCACAAAACCTGGTCCCTCTGAATTCCAATAAAGTCCAGACCTGTCCCGCCCCACCCCGGATCTGAACCAACCTTTGGGGCTCCTCCAAAGCCCCTCGAGCTAAGTCTCTGACTTAAAAGGACCACAGGGAACCCCTCTTTGAGAATTCCAAACATGGTCTATTGAACTTTCGTCCACGGACCTTCTGTCCAGTGCCCTCCTTATCTCTACCCCACCTATCTCCTCTTAAATCAGTAATAAACCTTTTATTAATCTAAAATAAATAAAAAATAATTAAATGCAAGAAAGCAGAAATAGTAAATGCTTTTTCAGATCATGATGCAAAAACCAATTCAACAAAAAGAAAAACCAAAAGTAATTGAAACAAAAACTTTATCTAAAAGAATGATTGGGGAAGCAGCAAATTATAGATACAATTAATAATTTCACTCAAGATAAGACAATGATGAGACATCAACCAAAATTTGGATGCAGCCAAAATGGTAAAAGGGAATTTATTCCAGACACTTGAAAAAAAGAGAAAGAAAAATTTGAATTGGGCCAACTAAAAAAACTAAAAAGACCAAATTAAAACCCCAATCAAATACTAAATTGGAAATTCTAAAATTGGAGAAATTAAAAATATTGAAAGTAAAAAAAACTATTGAACAATTAAAAAACTAAGAGTTGGTTCTATGAAAAGCCAAAAAAGATGTTTGAAACTGATTAGAAAAAGGAGGGAGGAGAATGAAATTAGTTCTTAAAATGAAAAGGGAGAACTTTCCACCAATGAAAGGAAATTAAGAAATAATGGAGTTATTTTGCTCAACTTTGTAAAAATTTGATAACCTAAATGAAATGGATAACCTCCAAAAATATAACTCCCAGACAAAAGGGAGGAATAAATTGTTTAATAGTCCCATTTCAGAAAAGAAATGAACGGAATTAAACAACTCCCAAAAAAAAATCCCCAGGACCAGATGGATTTACATGGAACCAAACATTTAAAGAACAATTGGCCCAATGCTATATAAATTATTTGATAAAATAGGGTAAGGATCCACCAAATTTTCTATGACACAGACATGGTACTGATACCAAACCAGGTTTAAAAACAGAGAAAGAAAATTATAGACCAACTCTAATGAATATTAGCTAAAACTTAAATAAGATATTAGCAAAAAGATCAGAAAATATCTCCAAGATAATACACTAGATCAAGTAGGTTTATACCGGGAATGGGGTGGTTCAATATTAGGAAAAACATCAATAATTGGCGTTAATAACCAAATTAACAAAAACCATATGATCATCTAATAGATGCAGAAAAAGTTTGATAAAAATAAACATCCATTCCTATTAAAACACTTGAAGTTAAAAAATGATTTTCCTTAAAAAACAGGGCCATCTATTTAAACCATCAGTAACATCATATGGTTAGACAAACCCAAACAATTCCCAATAAGACTGGAGGCAAGTTCCCACTATCACCTTACATTTAAATTTTATTAGAAACCTGTTTGAATGGTAGAAAGAATTAAAAATAAGAATAGGAATGGGAAACCAAATTACCCTTTTGCCACAATGGTATACTTAAGAACCCAGAGATTCTGCAAAAAGTTATTAGAAATAATCCACAACTTTAAAAGTTGCTGGTTATAAAATAAACCCACATAAGTCATCACATTCTTATATATCATAACAAAATCCAACAGTCAGGTTTAAAAGAAATTCCTTTAAAGTAACTACTGATAATATAAAATATTTAGGAATCTATCTGCCAAGGGAAAATCAGAAACTTTATGAGCAAAATTACAGACCACTTTTCACACAAATTAATCTGATCTAAAACCAATTGAAAATATTAAACTTTGGATAGGGCAACAAAAAAAGATAAATATTACCTAAACTAACTTTTAATTTAGGTTACCAATCAGACTCCCAAAAAACTATTTTAATGACCTAGTAAAAACAAAGTTCATAAAAAAAAGGTCAAAATTTCAAGGGAATTAATGAAAAAAAATCAAATGAAGGTGGACACCAGATCTAAAATTATATTTAGAGCAGCAGTTACCAAAACATTTTTTGGCTAAGGAAAGATTGTTGATAGTAATGATTAGGTTCAAGGGATAAAACGCCAAATATAAACCTGTTGACAAACCCAAAGATCCATTTTGGGATAAAACTTACGTTTATAAAAATTTGGGAAAATTAAACAATACGGCAGAAACTGGATTATCCCCTAACCCATCACCAAGAAATAAAATGGGTTCATGACCCAAAAAGAATGAAAATTTAAATTAGGAAACACAGGATATTTATTCAGACCGTGGAAGGGGAAGGCTTTATGACCAAAGCAGAACGAGAACATTACTGATACAAAATGAAAATTTGATTATAAAACGAAAAGTTTTTTAAAACAAAACAATGCAGACAAGATTAGAAGGAAGAATAAACGGGAAAATTTTTAAAGTCAAAGGTTCTGATAGGGTATTTCCAAAATATATAGAAATTAACCTAATTTATAAAATACAAGCCATTCCCCAATTGAAAAAAAAATTCCCCAATTGTCAAAGGATATGAACAGACAATTTCAAAAGAAAAAACCATTCATTAAAAAGATGCCCCGCAATTTCAAAACAAACAACCGATACCACCCCCGTGTTGGTAAGGGGAAAAAAAAATTATTGTTGGAGGGATGGAAAATAATTATGCAGTTTGGAGTTTAACGAATCCAACCTTTTGGGAGAGTTTGGAAAGCTCGTTATCAAACCGGGCACCCTTTGATCCGGTTTACACTGGGATTTAATCCCAAAGAGTTATGGGGAAAACCCGATTGCACGAAGGGACCTTTTGAGTGGTAAAACTGGAAACTAATGGATGTCCATCAGTTGGAGAATGGCTGAATAAATTTGGGTTATGAATATTTGGAAATTACTGCTAAGAAATACCAAAAGGGATTTTCCGGGGCCTGGAGAGACTTACAAACTGATGCTATGAAATGAGAGAAGGGAGATATTATAATTTCAACAACAAATATTCCGCTGATGGAAGGCCATCCCAGCACGGATCAACCAAATCATTTCTAATGGAGCAGTAAAATAACCATTTCCAGAAAAAAAACTTGGGGATGACTAAAAACCATTATGAACCCAACCCTTAATTTAGCACACCTATTTTTTTCCTTCAAAGTAATTGTACAATATTTCGAATCGATTTTTTGTACAGCAAAATGTTTTTCATGTATTTTTTGTGTATCTAATTTATATTTTAATTTTAACATCTACTGGTCATCCCCACTTAGAGGAGGGGTAAGAGGGAAAATTGGAACAAGAGGTTTGGCAATTTTAACTTAAAGTTACCATTAATATCCTGTAAATAAAAGGCTATTAAATAAAATAAAATTTAAAAAAAAACATTCCTATTTCTGTGATCTTTCAGCTGAGTTTACTCTCTTTTTATCCTACTTTCTTTTTTAATTTTCCAAATTTATTTTA